>NC_056597.1:36698807-36998807 GCF_018340385.1 Cyprinus carpio | reverse complement strand
TAGTTTCCTATCTTTCTTTGTGGCACTGATTTAATTGCTTCAATAAAGTATCAGTTACTCAGCAAAAGCACAAACTTTGTTCTAAATTGTTCCATTGTCACTGAAACTGCTTCTTGTGTTTGTTAGGAAGAGAGAGAAACCAGTGTTTGGAATGAAATATTAGTGTACTACTTTCTGAATACTTTCTATACGGCCTGGCAGGCGTTTTCAAAAATGTTTAGAAAATACCAGCGTTCGTGTTCAAGTGGACAGGGCCTTAGTCAGATTTAGATGATGAAACATAAACGTTATTGTACACAAACACATTTATATATGTACACTTTCTGAATATGTATTTAAAACAAATCAATGTATATGAAAACACAATTTACAAATTTTATTTATTATAATGGATATTGCCTTTGTAATTACATAGATTTATTGACTTTTATGAACACTCAAATTCGTTTTATTATTACACATGTTTTTTTGATATACACAGAAGTTTAAATATAAATCTACACTTATATTTGAATGTGTGTGTTTATAAATATATATATATATAGTAGTGAAAATACAAAGTAAATAAAATACAAAAAAAATTAATCAAGTCAAAAAACAAATGTACAAATAAAAGTAAATATAATAGTTAAGTTAAAATGTAAAAAGTAGTGAAAATACAAAGTAAATAAAATCTAAAAAATGTGTGTATGTATATATATTTAAATAAATGATTTGCTTGATATTTTTTCACTTGTCTCGTACGGTGAATATAGCTGTAGTAGCTAATCGTGCTAAAAAATAATCGGTGCATTGCATTGTGGGATGCAGTATTCCGCAGCAGCAGGGAAGCTGTCATTCTCCCCAGTATGCTGAAATTATCTTTTTTTTTTTTTTTTTTTTTGGTCTTCCAGGATGTGACCTCAAACCCTAAACTCTGCTCGCTCCTGGATCACAAGTATGTGGTGCACCTGACGGATCAAGCGTACAGCTACCTGCTGCGTTACCTGCAGAGCGACGACAACAGCGCCATCTGCTGGGCGCTCGGCGCACATGTGCAGGTGTGGGCCGCACCGAATCACACACCACTCAGTTCAGCCAGAGAGTCGTCAAAGAAGTCTTTGCTTTCTTCCTAATCAGTCATTCCTCTCCTGTTGTCTTAGATGGAGGTGACAGCAGCGTGCAGAACTGACTACCAGCTGTACGGCACAGGGATTGGAGCGGGAAACACGACCTGCACTTCCTCTTCCTCCGCTGCATGGGCTGCGGTGGACGGGGTGGAGGGGGCGGAGCGTGTGGAGGTCACGGCCGGGTTACCTCAGAACGAGGCGGCGCTGGAGGCGCTGCAGGACTGCATAAAGCGCGTGCGGGAAGGTGCGCCTTCGCTCACCACCGTCTGCTTCTACGCCTTCCAGCACACGGATCAGCTGCTGAACACGGCCGAGGTGTCGCCAGACAGCCGTCTGCTGGCAGCCGGCTTCGATAACTCTGCCGTCAAGCTGTGGAGCCTGCGGGCCAGGAAGCTGAAGGCGGGACCTCACTGGACCGATGTGTCTAAAATAAGACTGGCCTGTGACATGCTGGAGGAGGAGGTGAGTGGCTCTCTCGTTTTAGACATCTGATGTTCATTCATTCATATCAGCATCAGATCTAATGGAGCTTACGGGTCTGGACGGTTTTCACTCTTTTGATGGGTTTCAGTATGTGTCTATTTATTTGACCTGAAATAGTTTACAAGGATTTTATTATTATTATTATTATTACATATTTTTTTGTTGTTATTTTTTAAGCCTCACTTTGACCAAGCAGAAACAAAAGTACAGAAGTGTAATACAGTGTAATGTACAATGGATATTAACTCTTAATTTTATACTAACATAAACTAACAAGTTAATAGATAGCAAAATTTACATATGTGAATGACATTTTAAACCTTTTTTTGTGCATAACTAAAGAACTAATAACAAAAACTAAACTCAATTTACAACCATCAACATTAACATCTTAACCCTAACTCTAAACACTCAAAACCTAAAAACAAAAAAAAAAATTAAAAATATTAATTTAATTTTTTTTTATCATGGTACTATTTGTTTACTGCTTTTAGTTTATATTAAAAACTGATTTTATTTAAATGTCAAATTATGCAATAAAATAATCAAGCGCACACACCCCAATTACTTTAATTTAATTACATTTTTTATTTTATTCAAATAAACCCTCATTTTAATCAAAGAGTCTTTGTCCAGAAGATTCATTATCAAATGTTACAGTAAAATACAGTATGATTTACAGTGAATTAACACTTTATTTTTACTAAATTAACAATATTTTATAAATTACTAAAATAGACATAAATGCTAATAAATAACCATATTTACATAAATATAAGAAGATTTTAAGTCAACATAAAATCAAACATAAGTAAAATTAAGGAATATTTAAATTATAAACATATTTGGATTTATTTTTAAAACAACACTAAATCAAACATATTGAAAATAAAATCAACAAAAAATAAAAAAAATCATTGCTAAGGACTTAATTTGGGTCAAAATTTGTACGGCAATATTACTCTTCTACTATATGTGACTCTGGAGCACAAAAGCAGTAAGTTGCTGGATATGTTTTTAGCAATAGCTTACATTGTATGGGTGCAACTGTTATTTTTAAAAATCAAGGATTAAAGATCATGAAGATATAATTTTTTTTCCCGCACTCTCCGATTTTCAAATAGTTGTATTGTTTAGTAATATGCATTGCTAAGGACTTAATTTGGACAACTTTAAAGGCAATTTTCTCAGTATTTAAATTTTTTTTCCCGCACTCTCCGATTTTCAAATAGTTGTATCTCAACCAAATATTGTCCGATCCTAACAAACCATTCATCAACGGAAAGCTTATTTATTCAGCTTTCAGATGATGCATACATTTCAATTTCACCTTATGACTGGTTTTGTGGTCCATGGTGGTTTAATGTATTTCCGTCCATCTTGAGTTTTTTACGTGTGTCTTTGTTTGTAATCAGGCAGATGACGAGGACGCCTCGGGCAGTGAGATAAAGACCCTGCGCGCTCACAGCGGCCCCGTGTACCGCACGGCGTTCCTGACAGATGGCTCTGGCCTGCTGTCCTGTTCGGAGGACTCCACCGTGCGCCTCTGGGACCTGAGCAGCTTCACGAACACCGTCCTGTACCGCGGCCACGCCTACCCCGTCTGGGACATGGATGTCAGTCCCTGCAGCCTGTACTTCTCCACGGCGTCCCACGACCGCACCGCACGCCTCTGGAGCTTCGCGCGCACCTATCCACTGCGTCTGTACGCCGGACACCTCTCCGACGTCGACTGTGTCAAATTCCACCCCAACTCCAACTACGTGGCCACCGGCTCCACGGATAAAACCGTGCGCCTGTGGAGCACCCAGCAGGGGGCGTCTGTGAGGCTGTTCACCAGTCACCGCGGGCCCGTGCTGTCGCTCGCCTTCTCGCCCAACGGCAAGTACCTGGCCTCGGCCGGAGAGGACCAGAGACTGAAGCTGTGGGACCTGGCGTCCGGCAGCCTGTTCAAAGACCTGCGGGGTCACAGCGACAGCATCACCAGCCTCTCCTTCAGCCAGGACAGCAGTCTGGTGGCCTCCGCCTCCATGGACAACTCGGTGCGGGTGTGGGACATACGCAGCGCCCACGGCAGCGCCCCCAGCGACGGCTCCAGCAGCGAGCTGATCGGACAGTACACAGGCAGCACTAGCAACATCCTCAATGTGCAGTTCATGGCCTGCAACCTGCTGCTGGTGACGGGCACGGCGCTGGAGAAACAGGAACAGTGAGAGTCTCAACAAAACACACCCTTGTCATATTTCACCCCAAATTCTGATGAAACGGTTAGGGTTCATTCAGGATAATCCCCTCAGTAATCTCAATGGCAAAATGTGTTCCAGTTTTTGTGAATTCATCCTATAACTAAAATGAAGCCATTTAGCACCATTATTATTTGGCTTGGTGACATTATGAAAAACATGTTCCTATGTTCTTATTACTGTAATGCAACAAAAAAAACAATGAGATACAATTCGAATGGTAAGGTATTTATCAGGGTGGTGTTTGTTGTATTGTCCTTAATCTATGTTGATTCAACAATAATTTGGGACATACATTTCAGTTTATTTTCTTTAATAGACATTTTGCAATAAAAATATTACTTATAAATTCATAATTTACAGCATTTTATCTTATTAAAGGAAAGTCAACAAATACTACCTTGATTTTCATCATTATTATTATTGGCATAGCAATAAGAATTTGGATGACAATTGTCTTCTTAATTGGCTTTATTTTCTTTGAGGAAAATATATTTGTATTTTTTTTTTCTTGTGAAATATGGTTGGGGCATGTTCTTGACAGGTTTTTGTGAGATTCACGCTTTGTGTTTTCTAAAGTGAGAGAGTGATGTTTTGGTTCATTTTTGTTATGATGTGTGTTGATGCCTCTAAAGAACATTAGAGGTGTAGCCTGCTGTTTTCATTAAAAAAATATATATTTTACATTATTTCCATGTCTGTATTTTTCATTCTGGCTAATTTCTGTTGTAACGTTGCTGTTGTTTGTTGATGGTCTGTGTTTATAAAGGTAAGCACATCCAGCACTGTTCTCCTGGAAGTTCACCAGGAAGCCAGATAAACTGGATTCATTCTAGTTTAAGCAGGAAACAGTCCTGATGAAGCCGTCATCATCCTAGTTTTTATTCCCCCAGTCACTAGGGATTGACTTTAGTTTTACTGCAACAACAACAAAAAACTTCCCTAGGAAAGCTCAAGAAGAAACAAAAACAACTGATTAATATAACTGCCACAGTTTGTGTTTTGTAGCTCATGGATGGACTGAATGATGACTTTCCTTGAATCTGTGAATTTTGCAACCCTGCTCTTAGTTTTGTATGAAGCAAGGCAAGTTTCTCCGTTTGAAGTTTCCTTTGTGTTCCTAGAGGTCAACCACACAATCATGGGATGTTTTCTTTAACAGTGAAGAAAAACATGACTTTTGTATTGTTTGGTTCCTTCCAAGAAATGTTTTTGCATCGTTCTGATACTTGTAAATATAGTTTTGTAACATTTCACAGTTGTCTGGATCTCATTTCTGATGTTGCAAATCTGATTACTGCAGTAATACCGCAGTAAAGTTCTCAAGCAGGATCCGATCCACCTCCTCACACACAGGTGTGGCTGCTTTCACCCAAACCAGTTCTGCTCTGGATGGGCGTGACGCCAACCTGACGAGCCTGTCCAGAGTGGCTGGATTCATCTCACACACACTCGAACACAAGCTCACTGCTCCAAACGAGTGTCACCAGTGTCCTGTCTGTGGTTTTGGACGGTTTGAAGATGCCCTACAGCGTGAATCTGCCGAGTGGCTCTGGCCAGGCGACCCTAGTGAACAGCACACAGGCGGACGGGAAGACGTATGAACAGCTCCGCCTGGAGTGTTTGCAAAAGGGGAAGCTGTTTGAGGATCCAGATTTCCCAGCCGTGGGCGACTCGCTCTTCTTCAGCCAGAGGGTCCCGGTTAACTTTGAATGGAAGAGGCCAGGGGTAAGTGACCCACAGTATGCATGATGCTGCAAGATAACATTTTTGACTCCTGGATGAGGTGCATACAGTAAGTAGAGTAGGATGAACTGGGTAATCACACAGATTTATTCCCTAGACTGAAATATCAACCAGCACAAACGAGACCTCAATCACATTTTTCATTCATATGAATTGGCACTGCGGAGGGAATTGAGGGTGAATTTGATGGGCTCTGATGTAATCTATAAAGCTGACAAATGTCTAGAACTGTCAAATCTGACGTATTCCCTTCTCTGTAATGCTCCTGCTGCTCATGTATGGATGGATGTTAGATGAATGAATGGAAGTGGCTTTACGGTTCGTAATTACTAATGGTTTCACCTGTAGTATTACGCACATTCCAAAAACATTTACATCGGTTTTGACCTTTATGTCACACTACACCTACCTTTGCGAGCTACATGCATTTATAAAAAAACCATCTCACCACAAAAAAACTTGTCATGCAAGTTGAATCAACCAGGCTGGCTGCTTTATGAACACACCAGAACTTTATTCCCTAACATTTCACATTCCTTTAAGTGTCAGTCACAACAGAGGTCATATTTATACATTATTTATACATGAAGGACATTTCTGAAGCCATGAAGCCACTGGAGACTGATGCATGCAGTGTTGGGGAAAGTTACTTTTAAAAGTAATGCATTACAATATTGCTTTACTCCCAAAAAAAGTAACTAGTTATGTTACTTATTTACTTTTTATGGAAAGCAATACATTACGTTACTTTTGCGTTACTTTCGTGTTACTTTTTAAATATGAGCAGGGCTTGGTTGTTTTTAATACAAGTTCTATTTATAGCAAATACATATAAAAGCCCAGTCACACCAAAAAGTGTAATGAATAAACCTCAGGCTGAAGGAAAAGTAAATTCACGTCTGTACAGTAGAACACAGCAGAACACTCTTCAGCAATAAAAAAAAAAACAATGAAGCACAATTGTTAGTTTATCTGAAGTCATTTTTGCTTGTTAGTATGGTTGAACTGGATCATCAAAGGTCATCAGCAAAGACATTAGTCAATAAAATGGGATTAGATACATTTGTGTTATTTAACATATTTAATTATTGCAGGTTTGCGCCAGATTCTGAGTTTGCATTTCACTGTTTTAAATCATTCTGATGAATACTAAATCTGTTTTTTGTTTTTGTTTTTATTTTTTTGTGAGTGGGATGAATTAATGCACATTCTCTTTTAGTCTAGAACTACATCATGTTCACACAGTGCACACAACGCCTCTGTACTTCCGATTTCTCCCAATATGGGGACAGGAGACTTGTCAGTCAATAAATGGGAAAACAAAATAACTGGCATTACTTTTTTGAAAAAAGTAACTCAGATATTTTCTTGTAAATTAAAAAGTAATGCGTTACTTTATTAGTTACAAGAAAAAAGTAATCTGATTACGTAACTCGCGTTACTTTTAATGCGTTACCCCGAACACTGGATGCATGCAGCAGGTCAGGAATGCAGATGGAATTTTGGCATGCACGGAATGCATGGTTTATTTAGTCTTGAACGATTGAATTGAAAGTGGATGTAGGTTTTATTCTAGTTGGAAATAGACTACTGGGTTGAGTTGGTTGCCAGTAGTTGTAAAAAATGATCTAAGATGCTCCGCACCCCTCCATCAAGCTTGTTAAACTCTGAATGATACTACAACTGCATTTCATTCCAGGGCGTTCCTGCAGAGTGACCTTAGATATGCAGCGCCTGAACAGTGTGGGCTTGTGTTAGAATGCGAACACACCTCACACAGGCATCACGGGCTTTCACACACCTGTCTCTGTCTCTAATCAAACGCTTCAATAGATCTACAGTAACGGCAGATCATGTGATGTGTTGTATCTTCTGGAAATGTCTATAAAAATAGTAAAGATTGAAAATACTGTTGTATAAACAACCTACAGTATCCAGCTCTTATTGCATTCAGAACATTTCTTATCATGGATGGATGGATAGACAGCATGACAGGTGGATGTTATTTGATCAATTGATATTTTTTTTTCTCTGATCTCTTCAAATTCAGCAAATCTGCGAGATGGATGATAGATAGAGGGATAGCATAACAGATGGTTGTTATTTGATCGTACTGACTGATATTTTTCCCTGATCTGTTCAAATTCAGGAAATCTGCAAAGACCCAAAATTCATCACAGGAGGAGCCACCAGGACAGACATCTGTCAGGGGCAGCTGGGTATGTTTTCCTGTCGTTTCAGGTTACTCAAGTGTTTTATGACTAAATGAAAACCTAATCTGAGCAAAACACCTCAAATGACCAAAGAATAAAATAATGGATCAGTGTCGGGGAAGATTACTTAAAAAAAATTGATGCAACACAACACACCAAAACTCAAATAAAAAATAAACAGCCTGAATGAAATGTCAGTGAATAAATGGGAAAAGCATTACTTTTATCACCTGGGCTGGGCACCAAAAATGTTTTTAGAATAAATGGGAAAACAAAGTGACTTGCGTTACTTATTTGAACTTTCACACCAAAAGTGAAATTAATAAGCTTCAGCCTGAATGAAATGTCAGTGAATAAATGGGAAAACAAAGTGACTTGCGTTACTTATTTGAAAAAGTAACTCAACTATTTTGTTGTAAATGTAAAAGTAATAAATGCAATGCCTCAGCACTGTGACTGATCATAATATGACCTCCATGCATGCTGCCCTTCATGTATGGCCACACAGGAGACTGCTGGTTGTTGGCAGCGATTGCCTCCCTGACCCTCCATGAGGAAACTCTAAAAAGAGTCGTACCACACGACCAGAGCTTTGATCGTGGCTATGCTGGAATCTTCCATTTCCAGGTGAGTCCCACTCTCGGAACTCTCTCTCTATAGTTTCCCCATGACCTCGAACCCTAACCATACTCACCTTGTTCTGCAGTTCTGGCAGCATAATAAATGGCTGGACGTGGTGGTGGACGACAGACTCCCGTGTGTGAGGAACAATCTGGTGTTCGTCCACTCTGCTGACAATACTGAGTTCTGGAGTGCACTTCTGGAGAAGGCCTATGCCAAGTATGCACTTGAGTTTACAAAACACGATACGCCTTGACGTCTTGTCAAATCTAGTTTTGAGACGTCAAACCTGTTTGTGTAAGTCAGTCATCTCCTGTGCGTCTCTCTCAGGTTGAATGGCAGTTATGAATCCCTGAAAGGAGGAAGCACCATGGAGGCCATGGAGGACTTCACGGGCGGCGTGGGCGAGATGTACGAGACGAAGAACGCCCCCACAAACCTCTTCCTCATCCTCAAGAAAGCCGTGGAGAGAGGATCGATGCTTGGCTGCTCCATTGATGTAAGCAAAGCTTTGCTGGATTCAAAGTGAGATCAGTAGCTGTTCCTAAATTCCAGATGTTTGTGTTTTCGTATTATTAGATCACTAGTTCTGCTGAATCTGAAGCGCAAACCACTACTGGTCTGGTTAAAGGCCACGCTTACTCCATCACTGGAGTGGAGGAGGTAACCACAGCGTTTTCATCTCTTTTTTTTTTTCACAGATTCACTCTTTATTTTCTCTCTATTATCTCTCACGTCTTGTCTTGTCTTCAGGTCAACTACAGAGGAGCAAAGGTCCAGCTGATTCGTGTTCGTAACCCCTGGGGTCAGGTGGAGTGGAACGGACCCTGGAGCGACAAGTAAGCGTCCACTAATGGTGACACTTGAATAAAGTCCATTTGTTAATTATGATAAAAAATCATAATAGTAGTCAGTAAGAAGCATCATACAGCTGTTGTGTCATTAACTATGTTTCCAACTAATAATTTTTTATGTGATTTCTGGGATGAAATAAGCTGAAAAATGCACATAAACTCAATTGAGCCGGATAACTTTTTCATTTAATAAAAAAAAAACATTTACATAAACTATAATGGAAACACATTTACCAAATTAATTCATAGATGAAAACTTATGTGACTTGTGAACTTATGTTGCCTCAACAGATTGTGTATTTAATAGTGCCATCAAACGATTAATCTTGATTGACCGGATCCAAAATAAAGGTTTTTATTTACATAATATATGTGTGTGTGTGTACTGTGTATATTTATCAAATATATATAAATACACACACACACTGTAAATATTTTGAAAATATTTACATGTATATATTTATATTCATGTAATTTATATTATATATAAATATATTTAAAATATAAACATAAAAATTTTTTCGGAAATATATACATGCATGTGTGTATATTTATATAGACATAATAAATATACACAGTACACACACATATATTATGTAAATAAAAACTTTTATTTTGGATGTGATTAATCGCGATTAATCATTTGCCAGCACTAGATTTAAAATGATTTGGTTTAATTACCTCACAGAACTTACTGTGTTCCCAAACATCAAGCATCCACCCAGAATGCAAGATAACAGAACAGCATTTTTTGTCTGTGTGCTTTGTTATGTAGGAAAAAAGAGCCACAGGCTTCCCCAGTTGCAGCAATTTTTTATTATTTCATTACTGATACTCTTGTGTTCTTTCTTTAAATCTTGTTTTTCAGTTCCAGGGAATGGAGCGCTATTGACAGTTCAGAGAAGAATCGACTGCTGCACAACTCTCTGGATGACGGAGAGTTCTGGTATGTGTGACCCATCACATTTAGAGTAATAATAATACTAATAATAATACTTTTTATTTGGTGGTGCCTTTCAGAACACCCATGTAATGTAATGAGGGGCTTTGAAAGTTAACAGAAGTTGTTCATATCAGGGTGACTGCTCTTAAAGAATCGCTTTCACATGAGAACCAGGATGATCTGACTCAGCGAGCTCATTCGGATGTGTGCTGTGAACTAACATGACTTGCTGTGTTGCAGGATGGAGTTCGGGGACTTCAAAGCCAACTACGATAAAATCGAGATCTGTAACCTGACTCCTGATTCTCTGTCAGACGACGGTAGCAAGAAGTGGGAAGTCAATCTGTTTGAGGGCAACTGGATCAGGGGCTCCACTGCTGGCGGCTGCAGGAACTACATCGGTCAGTATCATAGATTTCACCATAAAATCATTTCATCATGCTAATCCATGCTATCGTTTATACATGAGGCCCAGAAATTTTACTATTTACAGTTGCTCAGACCTATATTCGTGTTCCTCTTGATCTCGGTTTTCCCTTCTCAGACACATTCTGGACAAACCCGCAGTTTAAGCTTCGTCTGGACCATCCAGATGATGGTGACAAGATGTGCAGTGTCATCGTGGCCCTGTTGCAGAAGAACCGCCGTCGGCTCAGGAAAGAGGGGCTTGACATGGAGACCATTGGCTTTGCCATTTATGAGGTAAAGGAGATGTAATACTGTGTTGGAAGAACTTCATGTAGTGCCTCCTGCTCCACTGAAGTCTGACCCGCTCTCTAACTGTACCCTCAGGCTCCTGATGATCAAGATCACCAGGGGAAGGACTTTTTCCGCTACAACGGCTCTAAAGCACGGAGCCGTTCTTACATCAACATGAGGGAGGTGTCCGAGCGCTTCAGACTGCCGCCGGGAAACTACCTGCTGGTGCCCACCACCTTCCAGCCGCACCACGAGGCTGATTTCCTGATCCGGATCTTCTCAGAGAACAAAGCTGGAGCTATGTATGTCCATGAAAATACGCTTCAGTGTTATCAGCCAGATTTTAAAGAAAATATTAGCTGTGTTCATAGCAAGCATTTTGATGCAGCTCCAAAAAATCACAAAAATGCACCATTTAAATACTACGAAAGTAGTATATATGACTCATAGCATTATATTGCACTGTAAGTCATATAACTTTTTATATAACAGCGCATTATTCACAAATAATCTTAGTGTGTGCATGTACTGTATCTATGCATTCCACTGGCATTGTATTAAATATATAATCATAAAAGTATTAAAACAATAGTGAACTATTAATTTATGAATACATGTTTTTCCTTCAGCACATTTTGGAAACATATTTCCATAAAAAAAAAAAAAAAAACTAAAATGTATTATGTATAGTCATTATATCCCGTAGATTTGTTTTTACACCAAATAACTGTACGATGTAATGTGTTTTGTGTTTGCAGTGAGATGGGAAACACCATTACAGCAGATCTGCCAGAGGTGAGTTAGTTCATTTATAGTCTTGCTGGGAGCTGGGAAATACTCCTTCACTGGACATAAATAGTTTAACATACACTGATGTTGTATGCTAAAAGTGTGTGTGCATGTGTGTTTCTGTTTGATTCGCGGCCACCGAAGCCAAACCCTCCTGAGGAGGAGACAGATGAGGAGAAGGGCCTGAGGAGACTGTTTGAACAGATCGCCGGATCGGTAAGAAACTGAAAAACTCCAGCTGGGTTTCCCAAAGCGAACTGCAGGGTGTTGATAAAAAGCTGATGACAAACTAACATTTAATTAAATCCTAAAAATGTGACATTAAAGTAAACAATTAATTTTAAAATAAAAACAATCAAGATATAAAAAAAATATGGGGTTGCATTTGTGCCAAAAATTTGCTATACATTTGTCTTTGTCTACAATTACTGCCTACTTGTTCAGGTAAATCAGTATATGTTGACGTATGTCGTCTGGTCTTAATCTGTGGTCCTGCCGTCTTTTTCTCTGTTGTCCTAACTGTCGTTTTGTTCTGTCATCCTAATGTTGTGATGACAGAAAAAAAATGACATTAGGACGACAATAAGGATGACAGAACAGGACAACAGAATAAAATGACAGAACAAAATGACAATAAGGACAACAGTAAGCACAACAGAGAAAAATACGGCAGGTTGACAGATTAACACGACGTCATCAGACAACATACATGTCAACATATACTGATTTACCTGAACAATTAGGCAACGACTGTAGACAAAGACAAATGTATAGAACAGAGCACAAAGCAGTCGACTCATTTTTGGCACAAATGGAACCCCGTAAAAAAGCTTATTTGTCTTATTTGTTTACCTGGATGTCTTGTGACCATTAACCGACATAATATCAAATGTGCAATCATACTAGTGTATTATTAAATGATTGAAATATTAACTTAAATCTTAGGGGGCACTTTGAGTAAATATTTTAGGTCAAATTATTAATATAATAAAAATATATATATTTTGTTTGTTTACCTGCATGTCATGTGACCATTAATGACATTAGAGAGCCATGAACATAGAATGTGTTATTAAATTATTAAAACATCAACAAAGGAGTTAGGCTGGGGAAATGTTTGGGAATCCCAAAACAGACCGAGCTCGCCCTCCTCTGGTGTGGCTGTGAATTACTGTATGTTTTACACTCTTCTATGTCTCTATGTAGGATAACGCCATCAGCGCCAGAGAACTGCAGCATGTGCTGAACAATGTTCTGAGCAGAAGTGAGTCACTGTTTTCAAGCTTTTTAATCCAAAACCAGAAATACCATAAATACCGTACATGCAACTGTCTCTCTGCAGGGAAAGAGGTGAAGTTTGATGGTTTGACCCTCAACACCTGCCACAGCATCATCAACCTGATGGATGTATCCTCTCAATGGCTGTGCATGTGCTATTAGACTATATAAACTAACCCACTTCTGCCTCAAGTTTAAGTACAAAATCAAACATTCAAACCCTATGATTTGAGTTTTACATCTTTGATACATGAGTATTATTTTGAGCCATTGTTGCTGAGTTTTCCTGAACCGAGTGCAGGTGGATAACACCGGAATGCTGGAATTCGAGGAGTTCAAAGTCTTCTGGGAAAAGCTGAAGAAATGGATCGTAAGTTACAGAATCATACATTTACTTGCTAGCTTGTCATCAACGACCATCTTCCAGAATATCACCATATATCTCAGAATGAAGCTTCCACAGAGAAACTGTGAAGTTGTGTTGTGTGCTGTTGTAGATGCTGTTCCTGGCTTACGATACGGACCGCTCTGGACGCATGTCATCCTACGAGCTGCGCAGTGCTCTTAATGCTGCAGGTAAACATTACAGTGCAGTTTAAACAGAATTATTTAGAAATCAGTGTTTTATCTGACCCTGTTTGTGTTTTCTTCATCCAGGCATGAATTTGAACAATAAGATTTTGCAGCTGCTGGGTCTGCGGTTTGCAGATGAAAATTTTGACATCGATTTTGATGATTACCTGACATGCATCGTGCGTCTGGAGAACATGTTCAGTACGTTATGACGATGCGTTAACTAAAAGTCTTGTCTCTGGACTGCAGTGTATTTCTGTATTTCTTTATTATTAACATTCAAAACATGTTGAGTGTAAATAAAACCTGGTATTTAAATCTAGATTTTGACTTATGTTACAGGAGTTTTCCAGGCCTTAGATAAACAAAAGAAAGGAGTGATCAATCTGAACATGATGCAGGTAAAACTTTTTTTTTTTACCTTTTTGAAAATGTAAAGAAAGCATTATTTATTTATTTGCAGTGCATGAACTACAACAGTTGCCCAATTTGTCAAAAAAGCTCTTAGTAGTTTCCTTATTTAACAATGTTAGGCAACATTTTAAGGCACATATTGCTTTCAAAATTCAAGTTTCATGCATTTTGAACTGCTTTCATATGTTTTAGTAAGTAGTGTTACTCCTTTTAATAATTCTAGCATGTCAAAGTTATAAACAAATCTTAATTTCTTCACAGTTCCTGATGTTGTCCATGAACATATGAGGATTCAACTAAATCCAGCAGGAACGATGTGATGAACAGAGTCAGCTGTGCCACTGTGGATTTTCACTGTTACGCTGAACAGTTTTTACACACGTTTTTGTTTGATTGTGGGGTCTTTCCCGTTGCTACTCACTACAGATTTACCTGAAAGTTTTTCTGATTATTATGTGAAAAAAATTCTCCAGTGTTGTGTTCTCGATGGCACGTTTACTGTTATTTTTCTGTGATTTGAGGCATGTTCACCCTTTATGGATGTTGCAAGAATCTGTAATTATTGCAAGATGTATTATTCACAGAGCTGATCTCGAAAGGTGCATGCATAAATGAACAAAATCAGGAATATAAACGAATAAAAATGACAATCAACTACTGTGGCTATTGTTATTGAGAAGATGTAATAGAGCATCCACTAACTAATAAATCTTTGTTTAATATTAAACAAGGTCCAAGCATTTTGTCATTGATTCATCACCAGGAAAAAAAAAAGAATAAAAATAAATAAAAATTAACTAAATGGGCAACGTATTACTGGTTAATGAAATTAAAAATGTTCAACAAATCAAGCAAGCAAATAAATGAATTAACATAAATTAAATAAACAAAATAAAAACAAAAAAAACAAAATCTTTCACAATTTTCACAATAAAACTAAAAAACTAATATAATCTACATTTTCTTTATATATTTAAATGTGTAATATAATTTACATTTATATTTAACTATGCGTGCCTGGTGTTTTATTTATATACCTATTATATTTATATATTTGCCTTTATATTATAGATATATATATATTATATATTTTTGAATAATTGTTACATTCTGTCTAACCTAAGATGAACCAAATAAAAGCAAAAATAAATAAATAAAAATAAATAAATAAATAAATAAATTCTAAAGCCATAAAAAATAGTGTAAATATATTTGAATAATCAAAACAACCGGCACTGCAACAGCAACAATAAGAACACTCAAACATATAGGGAAAAAATACTTAATTAAAAGTAAAGAAAAGCTAATGTAATGTATGTTAGAATATAAAAGTTAACCATATAATTTAATTTCTTAGGAATGTAGAATTTGTAGGGTAGCGTCTGAACGTCATCATCAGTACGTCACGTCCCTCGTTTAGACTAAACCAAAACTGATTCAGGGGTGTTTCATCAGCAACAACGATCGCGCCTGGTAGCGCTGTTATTTATTCGATCGCTTCAGTATATCATTTTAAATCATATATGTACAAATCGTAAACCGCACTATATATGAATAACTTCTTGTTTATAACAGATTTTTTTTTAGCCTGGACTATCTCTCCTCCTTCAGTCACTCGGGATGGTATAGTCCAAAAATGGTCGCTGCTGTCCATGCGTTTCGAGCTGACTGAAGAATTTCTGTTTGATTCTTCGTTGTCCACTTTTCATAACATCGATACTATTACAGTCACTTCATACTTGAAATACAAACGTTTGGATTATACATTAACGTGCAAGAATGGTGAGTAACTTCAGCCTTGTTTTTACATGTTTAGCTGTCAGGCCAGTAAGCGTGTAAATCACATGTGACACTTTTGTTCGTTAAAGAACGTTGTCATTTAAACACGAAAAACAATCCCTGTGTTCTAAAATAGATCTGTTTCAGTCAAGATTAATGCTTTAGTTTGGTGTTACGTTTTAATATCACAGCAAGCAGTCTTATTGTAGTATTGAATGTGTTGTACTGTATAACATTTGGCACAAACACACAAAGATTAAATAAAAGGACCCCAGAAGTGAGTACAATGGTCCTGCAGTAACAGAATATGACAGATTTGTGTGTTGGCGCATTATAGTTGTGATCTGTCCGTCTCCAGCCTC
Source organism: Cyprinus carpio (assembly GCF_018340385.1). NCBI lineage: Eukaryota > Metazoa > Chordata > Actinopteri > Cypriniformes > Cyprinidae > Cyprinus > Cyprinus carpio. Next base: position 36,982,701 of record NC_056597.1, on the reverse strand, counting down.
ACAGAAAGAAGAAAGCCTTCATCAATAAGAAGAGCGCAGTGTCCTTCCACCTGGTGCACAGAAGTCAGAAAGATCCGCTTGCTGCAGACGAAACAGCACCTCAGCATGTCCTTCTGCCCGCCGCCAAGGTGAAACAAACACACCGGACGTTCATAACACTGAAATATCACCCCTGACCGTGTCACTGAAGCTGGCGTTTGCTCCTGCAGGTGGAGGTGGAGAAGAGGAAGGAGGAGCAGCGCAAGTTCGGAGTGTTTTTTGATGACGACTACAATTACCTGCAGCACCTGAGAGAGGCGCCCCAGCCCGCAGAGCTGGTCTCTGCTCCTCGCATCCGCAGAGACGCACCACCAAAACCTGAAGAGGATGAAGAGGACGCCAGTGTCCCTGTAAGGCCATTCGCCAGCAGCTCCTCCATGCAGCACTTAGATCTCCATAAATTACAATTATATATTCTGCACATGTGACACTGATTGTATAATTTGTAAAACGTATACTGCACCAGAATAGTCCACACAAACATGAAAAGACTTTGTACTTTTTTTTCTTTAGGGATTTCCCACCACCTTTTAACACTTCTGTTAGTCCGGGTCAAAAATGACCCGCCTACGAAAATGACTCGTTATCACCAAATATTGGATTCAATCTTTTTAGCAACTTATTTTCTTTAAATTACTTGAATTTATTGATCACAGGGCGGAGCTTATGCATCTTATGCACAGTTTTTGAGTGAGCATTGCCAAAATTCTCAACAAAAAATGCTTTATTCAATCAAAAACCGAGGTGCATAAGCTCAGATCAGTATGACCTACGATTAATCAGTTTCAAAGCAAAATACAAAACCTGTGCTAACTGGAAGACAACAAGAATAGCAGAAAGATTGATTCTAAGATTTGGTGGCGATATAACACAACAAGAGATGATTGATAAGCTATTTTTAGAAGGTCAGACAAAAACACCAAATTAGGTAAAGGATTTTCAGCACAAGGGTTAATTCTTTTGTGTTGACACATTTCCAGAGAAATTGAGGAAGTTCTTGTTAATAACAGTCAGCTTTTAATTTACATCACAGCTGTGAATCAGGTTTCGTTACTTGTTAATTCAAATCTTAAGTAGGCGATATTAGGGAACATAAATGTGTACACATCCCTGATTTTGTCATTATTTTGGTCCATTTTCCATGACACGAAAGATTTGAAATGTTAAATGTTTTATTAGATAACCTTGTGGTTATTTTTACTAAAAATATGCGTGCAGCTAGAGTGAAGGTGACGACAAACAACGTTATGGTCCGGTTGCGTCACCTGCAGTTGATATGCATCGTTACGCGTGTGTTTTGATGAAATGCTGATGTTTTATATTGATGTTTGTCATAATGCAGACGGCCTCCATCAACCTGCCCTCGTCTGTGTTCGCGTCTGAGTTTGAAGAGGAAGTAGGTTTATTAAACAAAGCAGCCCCTGTTTCAGGTGAGATCAGAATCAGTCCTGCTCACAAACGTTTACTTTATTTAAGATCAGACCTCATTGGCTGTCTTTATTCATTGGTCGATTGATAAAGAAAACCAAAATAAGCCCTCAGACATGGATGGGTCATGTTGGATGACTACTTCTTAATTTTATTATTATTATTATTATTTTTTTTTTTTGAATACAGTTCAATACTGTTACATATTACTGTTACAATACCTATTTTTGTTCATCAAGGATGCAATAAATCAATTAAAAGTGTCCATAAAAGCATTTAAAATTTCTGTGACAAAAATATCACTGTTTTCACAAAAATATGAAGCAGCACAACTGTTTTCAACCCTGATAATGATAAGAGCAGCGAATCAGTATATTAGAATGATTTCTGATGGGTCATGTGACACTGAAGACTGGAGTAATGATGCTAAAAATACACAGGAATAAATTACATTTTACAATTTATTGATGAGTGGCAAGACCAAACAATAGTAAATGGTAATGTGACCTTAATTTAAAAAAAAAAAAAAAATATATATATATATATATTATATATAAAAAATAGTTGATAGTAAAAGGCCTGTATATATCAATGAAATGCAAATGTTGAAAAGCCAACGACGTCATTTGCGTCTTGCTTTCCAGGGCCACGGTTGGATATGGATCCTGACATTGTCGCTGCACTGGATGAGGACTTTGATTTCGACGACCCAGAGAACATGCTGGAAGATGACTTCATCATCAAAGCCAACGACATCACGGGGTAAAACTGACAAATGTCAGAAGATTAGCATGAGCCTGATAGTTTGTGGATGATTGGATGAGTTGGATGTAAATTAAGTGAGTTAACCAGTGGATGAATGCTTGAATCTGATGTCATCACCAATTTCCTTTTGGTTTTTTGACCTCAGTGGTGATGAGGATGATGATGATGAATGGGAGGACACGGATGAGGAAGATGATGAAGACGAGGAGCAAGATTATGATTCAGAAGGTGGTCTGTCTGAGGATAAGGAAGGCGGCCGGAGAGAGTTCATGTTTGCAGACTGCGAGACGAAGAGTCGTTTCACAGAGTATTCGCTCACATCCTCCGTCATGAGGAGGAACGAGCAGCTCACGCTCCTGGACGACCGCTTCAAGAAGGTCAGCCAGCAGATCTTCCACACACAATCGTGCCTGGTCACAAATTAATCTTTCATTTAGGCACACACTACAACACGGCAACATTTTTTTCTTTTCTGAAATGTGCCACAATTAATTGTCTATGACAAATAAATGTCTGTTCGTTGGATAGTTTTACGAGCAGTTCGACGATGATGAGATCGGCGCACTGGATAACGCAGAGCTGGAGGGCTACATCGAACCGGACAGCAAGCGACTGGAGGAGGTCATCAAAGACTACTTCAAACAGAAAGAGAAAGAGTGAGTGTGTGCGACTGTCACACATCTGTGTGTTAGAGATCACATCAGAAGAGCTCATCACTTTATGTGTCTGTAGATGTCAGAAACCAGATCAGCTGGGTCCTGCGGAGCTGCCCTCTGTGAAAGAGGAAGAAGAGGATGAAGACGACGATGGCGGAGAGGTGGAGATTGAGACGATGGTCATTGAGCCACCTACTGAGCGCTGGGACTGTGAGACCATCATCAGTGAGTCTGGATCCATAGAGTTTCCATAGAGTCATGATGCTGAAAATTCAGATTTGATCACAGGAACTAATTATATTTTAAAGTGTATTAAAATAGAAAGCAGTTATTTTAAATTGTAATAATATTTCACAATATTACAGGTATTTTTGATCAGGTGTTCAAGTATCAAAATAACGACATCCCGATTATTCTTTCCATGATCATTTTCATCTTTCTCTCCTAGGTACATACTCCAACCTCTACAACCGGCCCAAGCTGATCCAGGACCCACCGAAGGTGAAGAAACCTGCCTTACATGTTTCATATTTAATAAACTGTTCACTCATTTCAATAGAGAGATAAAGAAGTAAAGGGACTGATCAGATTCACTGGGAGTTACATTTCCAATTCAAATCCACTTCCATTTTGCATTGGAACCAAATTTCAGACGTGGTTTGTGTCTCTGTATTACAGTATATGCCTATAGCACACAGACACAAGCAAACATGCTACATTTATAACAATAAGGCTAAGAAATCAATTAGTAAACAAATGGCGAGTCTGTAGTGAATTGAGCTTGTATTCATATTAATCTTAACAAATAATACCTTCCATATGAGTAACTTTTGATGCAATAATTCACCGAGCTAATTCATAGTATATGTGACTAATAAAGCACACAGACCTGTTTTCTTTACTTGCTTTTGATAATAGTTTGCACGCAATGTCATGACCAAAACACATTTCAGAGGTCATTAGAGGAGAACATGTTTGTTCATGAGGATGGATGGGGTTACATGAGGATTATTAGAGCTTAAAAACACACAAACGCCAAGAGACGTGGCCCATAGTGTAAACAGTACAGCATGGTGCTTGCAACACCAAAGCTATGGGTTTGAATCCCATGAACTGATATTATCTACATCTTGAATGCAAAGCAAGTTTCTTTGGATGAAAGCATCTGCCAGGTGCATAATGTAAACGTGTGTTTGCAGACCAAGCAGATCCGAGTGTCCGATAAGACAGGGATTCCTCTGGACGTCCTGCCGAAACGAGGCCTGACGGCCAAACAGGTGGAGAGGATGGAGAGGATCAACGACTCGGACCTGCCCCGAGCCTCCACGCAGCCCCGCTCACGGGAGGAGAGCGCAGAGGAGAGGAGAGCCAGGAAACAGGCCTGTGGGCACTTCCAAGTTGTTACACTTGGGATTTTTTTTGCTTATTTCATAATTAAATTAGAGATCTAACTCACTTTATGTTGTGATTATCTAGTTAAGAGGAAAAACATCTCATAATAAAATTAAATTTCCAAGTTGTTACACTTGGGATTTTTTTTGCTTATTTCATAATTAAATTAGAGGAAAAACCTCTCATTGTAAGAGGAAGTTGGCTCCGTATGAAGCACTTGGCAGTATAACTACCTAAAAAGCACCTTTATTTTCATTCATTGTTGTTTTAGGAGAGGAGGTCAGAGAAGAAAGCAAACAAACTGGCGTTCAAACAGGAGAAGCAGATGCAGGAGAAGCAGATGGTTAATTTAAGAGCAAACGTTCAGGGACTGAAGCTCTCGTAGGACGGCAGAGACACTCCAGAGACTGTTTCCAACACCAGCGGAGACTACAGGACCTCACTGAAAACACGACAGCTCACATGGTTTTCCTTACCAGACCTTCCATGTTTGTCTGACTCACACAGCCAGTATTGCCATGGAGACATCATAACAAAAGGAATCTACAGAAACTGTTCTATTAAAGTTTGATTGTTTGAAGGAACAGAATATAATTAAAAAAGGTTTTCAATCAGTTGAATATCAGTAATCAGTAATATACAATCAGTTGAATGTCAGTAATCAGTACATACATACATACATACATTATATATATATATATCTATATATATATATATATCTATTTAATAACATATATATATATATATATATATAAATAAAAAACAAGTACTATTTTTCCCATAATATCCCAGTCTGGTTTTAATAAAAACAATATGAAAAAGCAAAACAAAAAACAATCGCTTTTTTATATACAAGTGGCACATTATATCAAACTATCAGCTGTCTGTATCTACAGAGGATGGCTTTATAAATTGGCTTGTCATTTCATCATGATGAAAGTCTCTTGTCTTGCATTATTATGTATTGTGCATGAATGCCCTTCACAGGATTGAACAATAAACAACTTTGACCGCAAAAGTTCCTGTTTTCATCATGGAGTGAGCATGTTGCTACAATGTGGTCATGTCAGAATTACAGCGATTATGAGTTTGAGTTGGCAAAAATGTTCACGTCTTTGTTGGAAATTGAAATGGCAAGCTGGAAGTGTTTTATAAAAGCTCTGGCATCATACAAAAACAACCAAACTGACAGTGTCTTTAAGAGATGTTTAGTAGCACCTTAAACACACTACTGTTCAAAGGGTTTGGATCAGTGAGATTTTTTTTTAAATGTTTTTTTTTAAGTTTCTTCTGCTCACCAAGGCTGCATTTATTTTCTTTTTAGTTTGATTATATTATAAAATGAAACTTATTCACATTAATTTTCAGCGATCCTTCAGAAATCATTCTAATATGCTGATTTGCTGCTCAAAAAACATTTCTGAATGTTATCAATGTTGAACACATTTGTGCTGCTTCACATTTCTATAGAAATCATGATGTTGTAGTTTTTAATGAATACAGAAGGTTCAAAAAAAGCAGTGTTTGTTTTAGCCTCATTATACTTTTGATTAATGCATCCTTGCTGAATAAATATTCCCCAGCTATCAATTTTTGGTTCCCAAAATATAACCAAACGGGAACCAAAAACTAACGTTAGGAGAACGTTCTGTGTTTGCTGGATCAGTTCTTTAAAATGAATCATATTGACCACAAACTTTTTGAACAGAAGTGTACATTTCTGCTTGATGTGACATTTTTTACAGTTGATGATAGCTGGTGCATTCACATTTACAAAAAAAAAATAAAAAAATAAATATAAAGGTGAATTACTGTAATAATAAAGTGTTTTTCTGTAATCAACTCAACAAAGCAAGGATCTATTTGGTGTTGTGAGTTTTCCAAGACAACCAAACTGAAATACAGCAGTTGTTTTGTAATGGCGGTAAATCCCATGAGATGTGCAAGAACGCAGCATAAATCCAATGACTTAAAGTCACATGACCTGAGAAGCGCTTGTAAAAGATGTTGTAAAACTTTGTTCAAAGGCCACAAGATAAGACTCTGTCCGCATAGAAAATAAAGCTACAGTATGTAGAAAAATATAACTAATGAACAAATAATGCTTAGAAAATGGATAAAGCGATTCCCTACAGTAGTGTATGAGGAGTTTCAGTTCGAATAAAAGGAGTGCCGTGATGAAGGAAAACGCCAAACAGGTTTTTCCATTGTGCCACGAATCAGAAACCCTGGGGGAATTCCACTCATGATGCATGTGAGGGCTTGTATTTTTACGAACAGTCCCATCCCATGTCATGTTCCCAATACACATCTATACGGGGATTTTGCTGCCTTTACAGTACTTTCCTCCACTTCTAGACCTCTAAAAGCAGTTATGCTCCGTAACCATCTACCAAATCTCCGGGACTCATCTCCTGTTTTTGCCTGGGAGCATGTGGGCAGTCGTAAAAATCCGACAGGTCGCTCTGCTCATCTTCAACAAGGTCATTAGGCCCGTAGGAGTTTTTATCTTCTGAGTCGCTGCTTTCCAGTTCCTTGTTATCGGACAATGATATCAGCGAGGTTTGCTCTTTATTGTCCTCGATCTGCAAATGTGACTCCACATAATCCGGCACCACATACAGTGTTTTCGGCGGGTGCGATTGTGTATCACCGAAATCCTACCAAACCAAAAAGAGACAGTTTACAGTCACTAACCCCTTTAAAAAATAACAATGAGAAACACGCTCACATAACACACTCCAGGACACATCTGACAAATTAAATGCATGGTTTACCAAAAAAAAAGTATTTTACAAAAAGAACATTGAGAACCAAACATTAGACAATCCACTAGTGCACATTCATTCATTTATTTAATTTATTTTATTTTTTTAATAATTTTCTGGAGTACTAAATGGATAGTAGTCAACTTCATCCACCTTATTCTTCCACGCGGAAATAAAACTATGGGTGAAACTAGCGGCTGATTAGCAGAAATAATGAGAAGAATAACAACGTGCAGTAACGGGAAAACTGCACTACAAACCAGTGTGATCATAATTAAGATAATACATTAAAATAGTAAAGTAAGATGCACTAATTTGCAATATCAAGCAGCAAAACTAATGGTTTTGTACAGCTAAAATTTGCTGGATGCGGATGATGCCAGAAGCCAGACCCATATTTACGAATGCTGTTTCGTAAATACATATGACCATTTTAATGCATCTTGCGTAAACAGGATTGCAGCATTGATGCAAGTAGACAAGTGGAGGCCAATTATAGTAAAAAAAAAAAAAAAAAGGAAATATTTTAGCATTTGCATAATGTTGCATTCAGTTTGTATCAATGTTTTACTGAAAAATGCATATAGATATCCAGAACAGGTCGAAAAGCAACTTACAAAGAAATGCGGGAACATAGAGGGAACTTTCTTCTTCATTTTTGAGTTGCACTTCTTCGCTAACAGGATAATCCCGGCGGTAATGAACAGCAGCGTTAAAACCACCCCCAGCCCTGGATACAGGTACACGGTGAACGAAGGATCTGGATGGAAGAACGAAAAACATCAGTCAACTACATCAGCCTCAGCTGCGCATGTATTTATTGTTGGGTTTATCATTTAATATCCCTTTATAATGCTTGGTTTCTGTTTCAGCTTGGTACCATTGAGCCCATATGGTTTTGTCTCATGTATAAAAAGTATATAATTTGCCTTCAGTATTTTTAATATGTAAACTCTGCTTTAATTTGCTACCTAATATGTTAGAAGCCAGAAGTATTTACAAACTCTCTATTATGACTAGCAAACACAATACATAATAAAGTGATCAAAACTACATAATAATTGTATTTGTCTCTATTTCAGCTGTTTGTTTGAAATTGCACTTACAGCTTCTTATGTCTCCTATGATTGTTTGAAATTGCACTTACAGCTTCTTATGTCTCCTATGAAACAGCTTCTTGTGGGATTGAAATACCTCTGTCCAATAAACACACCCATATTCACAAAGTATCACACACTTTCCTCTGAAAACACAACAGATGTCTCGCATGATGTATTTTGCTTCATTTCACAGGTTTCACAGACTTCTTTCTTCCCCTGTGGAGGAAAAAAAAGGTATTTTTAAAAGAAAAGTTCATACAAAATGAGCATTTTGTCATTATTTATGCACTCCGTTACACCACCGCTCAAAGATTTTCTGTTTTCAAACTGTTTTCAGCACTGATAATCAGAAATGTTTCTTTCATTTCAATATTTCTAAAGGATCATGTGACACTTTGATCACAGGAATGAACTACCTTTTAAAATATATTCACATAGAAAAGAGTTATTTGAAATAAACAAAAAAAAACATCACCCCATAAAACAACAGATACTTTTAAACTTCAGCTACTTTTATATGTTGCATTTTGGTCTTTTTTAAAGCTAGAAATGATTATAATACAGAAAAAAGCTGCTGCCGATTCTTCAAGTGAGGCGTTTTTTTGTATTTGGTTGAACTATTACTGCAAGCAGACAGGAAAGTGAAGGGTACCTCGTCTTTTTTGATACAGTATCTCAGATTATCGGTGAGGTTGCGCAGAGCCGGTGAGTTTCTGTACAGCAGAAGAGGGTTGGTGAACTGGACGTGAAGTTTGCCGTCTTTGGGAGAAAGTTTAACCTCAGGAAAATCCAAATAACCTGAACACACAATAGTACCGTTATACTGCCGGCATTTGCTATGACAGATGATATTTCCACTAAAAACACAGGCTAAACATACACTTAATATCGGCGGTAGCAAATGTATTATAGCTGAAGATAACTGAATTGGTCGAATCTGACTTCTCTCCTCCTCGCACGGCCGTCACAGAGACACAGTAGCGGTTGTGCGCTGCATTGAACAGCATACTGGATATGTTTAACTGCAGATTTTGTATAAGATTAGAGCTCCTGGAACAAAAATAAATAATAACAGTGAGCACATGATGGCAGAAAACACTCTCAAACTACCAATAAACAAGCTTATGGTTTAACTGGTATTTTAAAGGATTCACCAGTCATTTATTTCATTCATATATCATGTATTCAATTTCTAATTCAGATGATTTACCTTTCAGAGGACTCATCTTTCACCTTCACCTGGAAGTAAACGTCTTGATCGAGATCAGGATATTCCCATCGAGCTTTGACTCCATAGCTGCCACACTGAACAGACACGTTCACAGGAGACGGGAGACTCACAACTAAACGAGAGACAGAATCACGTTATGTCTGATCAATGAGCTCTTTTCTCTCTGTTTGCATTAGTCTGATCACATGATCTCCATGTATATCACATTTCTTATTATGCAAATTAAAACAGTTCTCATAATTCCCATTCAGACATTGTAAAAACACCAAATCTGTCAGGACATGTGGACCAAATTTCAGAAAATAAATAAAAGCCTATTTTTATTTATTTTTTTGCATTGTAACATTATTCTTAAAAGCACATTTAATTGTCGGTAGTTCAGTAAAGTAATCCAATTATCGTTTGCACTATATAATGCAAGAAAAGTGATATATTCAAACATTTATTTAAGTACAATTATTAAGTACGTGTTTTTTTTTATATACTGAATATACAATACAATGCTATTTAAAAGTCTGCACGGTAAAAAACCCAATTTACAAAATGTTGGAAGGGGAAAAATATTTAAGGTGAACTAATTTTATTGCTTGTTTAGAAAGTGTTTTATGAGTTGTATATCGGAAGAAAAGTGGATATTTAAGAGTTGTTATGTCAAGTTCAGGCCTCAGGTAAGTCAAGTGGCACTAAATACTTAAATATTGTACTTAGACTGTATATTAAAAAGGTGTAAGTGTTTTATTTAAAATGTATATATTTATACACAAACGTACAACATATATAAAAAAAACATTGAATATGTCTGAGGGAAATTTAAGTTAAGGGGACGTGGTCTTTCACCTCGTTTAATCCATAAACACTTAATGTCAAAAGCTGTGTTACTATAATGAATTTTAGCTAATTTTGGTGTGTTGCATGATATTTTTGTGTCTCGTGACGGAAAAAATATATGAAGAGATTGCGTGGTCTTTCTCTCTTTTATAAACCATTATGCTTAATACGACTAACGTTAACTGAAATCTATTAAACGTGTAACTTAATGTAAACCACAGGAATGCGCTCATTTGAAGTTAACATTGGCGTGTTGCCAAATCTCATGCATCTGGTGCGCGAGTCACGCTTTTTCAATGCAAATCTCACACCAAATTGGCAACCCTCCTTGCAATATGAAACAAAGTATCAGCTTTCAAATTTTGTGTTTTAATATTTTTTTTTAATTAATTTTTTTTTATTGTAATAATGTTGAAAACAATTGTGCTGCTTCGCTTTTGGATTAATGAATAAATAGAAAGTTTAAAAAATATAAAAAACAGCATCTATTTGAAATCCTTTGTAACATTAAAGTCTTCACTATCACTTTTGATCAATTCAATGTGTCCTTGCTGAGTATTGATTTCTTTAAAACAACAACAACAACAAAAAAAACTTTTTTTCATATAATAACTCTGCCCTTTTTTATATAATTATTATGTTATTAACATTCTTCAGAAAATATCATCTTCATTACCGTATTACAGTCATAACAATCAGTGTGATTTACCTTAATGGTCTTAAAATAGGCTTCATGTATGTTAACTATCATTTCTTTTTTCTTTTACTATCATCTCATAATCTTTTTTTAATCTAACAGCCACAGTTACAGTGATTCCTCTTGTATTGGTTCAGACTGGCCTGACAACGTCACCAGTGCTGTTTGTTGAGATAGTTTGAACAAGCCTTTACAACCCCTACTATCACCCTCCCTAACACTCACCAGCGTCACTCACACAACACGTATCAAAACCGTCTTCCCTTCCCGCTGGCCAAACACCCACGTGCACACATGCTCACACTTGCCGTTTGTTAACAGATGCCATTTAACGCGTCACTCACACTGTAATTACCATCGACCAGTGCCAGTTATCAACTTATTATCTAGTATTTTGGACTTTGCATTGCTTTTATATTCAGATGTGTTTTAAACCCCTATAAAGTCGACAATCAAAACCGATTTAACTGCTCTGAAGTAACATATTTAAGAGCATTTAGCATTGTAATGTAACGTGTGGCACTCGTTTGATTCTCTCTATTAATTTTTTTTTGTCTTGTCAGATACAGGCTCTTTTATGAGAACAAAAAAAAAACGGAATGTAAAAAAGTATCTCGATTTCCACAAAAATAATTAAGCAGCACAACTGTTTTTAACATTGATGATAATAATAATAAGAAATGTACTCGAGCATTTCTGAACGATCATGTGACACTGTAGTATGGAAGCCTGTTACTACCACTGAATAAAAAAATAAAACAAGGTTATTGACCCTTCGCAGGGAGCTTGATTTACAGGTGATCTGACCAATCATAACGCCGAATCTGCTCTTTTGTCCGACAAACAAATCAGACAGGAGAGTAATTAACGTCGGTTGGACTTAAACTAGAAAAATGGTGTGTACTGACGTCTTTCCGCAGTTGAAACAAGATACCTTCTGATGTTCATTTCATGCTATAACTAGTAAAGAGGAAGAGATGATTGGTTCACATGTGCCGCTTGAACTGAGGCAATACAGCCAACTTTTGCAACACATTAAAATGCCACAAAACTGTATTCATTGTTGGACTACACTGTTGGAAAAATGACAAAAAAAAAATTTCAAAAACAGGGTCAATTGCGAGTTTTCATCTTACAATTCTGCCTTTTTTTCCTTTGCAGCTGCATTATATAAACTGAGAATCTCGCATTCAGTTTATGAGAAAGCCAGAATTACGAATTTATTTCTCAGAACTGCTAGTTTATATCACGCAATTCTGACTGCGTAACTATCAATGCCGACTTTATATCACGTGATTCTCTAAAAATGACCTTGTTTTATTTTTTATTCAGCGGCAGAAACGCACTTCCACACTGAAGACTGGAGTAATGATGCTGAAAATTCAGCTTTGCATCACAGGAATAAATTACATTTTAAAATATATTCACAAAGAAAACAGTTATTTAAAATTGTGATAAAATTTCACAACATTACTGTAATACTGATCTCATAAATGCAGTCTTGGTGAGACTTCTATATTTAAAAATCCTACCAATCTCCAAGAAGATAAATGTTTTCATGAGTGATTTGATTAGCTTCATGAGTCATTAGTCACATGGGCTACTTTTACAGTGTTGTGTGTGTGTGTATAATTTTTTTCAGGGTGTGTATGAGTGTCTGATGAAGTTCTCAGACTCGTTTTCCAAGTTTTGACTATTGACCATTAACCATGACTAAAAAAACAAGTGACAAGGACACCAATACACACAAACCCGCCCCTTTCTCTCATCACTGGCATTATATTCTGAGAAAACAGTGTAAAACAGGATCTGTGGTGTCAATTACTGCCGTCACAGTCAATCATTTAATCTTTGTTTCTAAAAGTAAGTGCAAACCAGACACCAACAGACTCCAACTTCCTTAAGACCTTCTGAGAACTCCAACCCAACAAGCTTCCCACCCAAAAACAATAATGTAACAAGATGAATCATATTACAACGTTCAGAGAACAAATGCCTGACTCACAGGACCGAGCTGTTGCAATAGTTGCAGCCTTTTTAAATGGTGCTGAAATTTGGTTAAAAATGAATTACGACTGAAATCAGATATCTTTGTGTAGTCGAATCATTTACAAAACAGTCTAAATGGAGTCATTTTACACCCGCTTTAACAGCCTCACAATCACATCACATTCATTTATTCAGTCTAATCAGACTGATTCATAAGGCAGCTGTGATGCGATCGAACTTTGACCTACATTATGGATTTAATAAACATGTGGAGTACAAGTGATTGCATTTCTGTCCAGACATTCACAGATCTTCTCAGTGAAGCACACTTTAAAATATGAATGAGACGAATGTGTGACCAACAGCACTGACAGTAAAGTACTGGGTTTGCGTCCCTCCTGTCGAGTTTTGACACACCTGTCTTCAGGATTAATCTCAGATTTCAGTGCAATAGAAATTGACACCTGTCCCAGACCTTTGGACTGCACAAACACAAACCTATGCTCTTATCACGGAAAACAAAATGGCAAAACAACTCTAACACAGCACCTCTAAAAGCATAGAAAGTGTTAAATCGGTTTACATTTGGTAAACACTTTCATCCAAACACAACAGACACAGTGTGAACATATTTCTGTCGGTTCTTGCGTTCCCTGAACCGAACCCACAACCTCGGTGTTGGGCTGCCATTAGATTCTGAAAAGATTCAGGAATTAAAGCAATGTAATGTTATCATGAAAAATGAAACAGAGCAATATACAAGTGTGTGCAGACTTAGCCTCCCTTGTATGAAAACTGAAACATTGTAATGCTGTGCTATCCTGCCTCACATGTGCCAACATAAACTTTAATCATTAATAATCAACATTCATGAAATATTTAGTGATATTAACGGGTCCGTTTCCTCCCAAAAAATTATTTTCTAAATGAATAAAAGCAATTAAATAAAAATAAAGGTCGTTTGATAATAATAAACATTTAATAAATATATTTAAAATGTTTCAATATATTAAGTTAATACTATTATACAACTAAATAAATAAATACATAAATAAAATAATCTTACCCTCTGAAGCAGATTTTTTAATCAGGATCCAGACAGTGAGAGTGATATAGATCTGTGTCCGCATTATTGCCCGCGAGTTTCAATCCAGTATTCACATAATATAGCTTCGAGTAAAAAAAGAGTTAATCCTGTCGAAATCAGCGTTGTCCACGTGTAGTGAACCCCATGTTCTTCCAGATCTGAGCTCTCATTACACGAGACGTGCTGCAGCGCGAGCAAAGTTTCCAGGGAAGCGGCGCTCTTTCAGGGAAATGACGTGTCTCGCGCACGCACTCCCTCGGGCACGACAAAGGTGTTTACAGGTAAAGACAGATTTTACTCACTCTCTTACTCAACTACACTGAACTTTTCGCTTGTTGAGGCTTGACTTAAACTCCTCTGAAACTGTAACTGCTATGAATCGGGATCGTTTAGACCGCGGCTTCTTTCACACGGAGGGTTTTATCTTATGTCCGTTTAGGATCAGATTTCAGCTCTCGGTTTAAAATATTAATAGTGCCATCTGATGTTATATCAGTGTATTACATGTCAGATAAACTGTACATAGAAATTATTCTATCTATCTATCTATCTATCTATCTATCTATCTATCTATCTATCTATCCCCACGAGTCCTTGTTTTTCAGTAATCAAGTAAATAAAAAAATAAAAGTAAATAAAAACAGATTGAGCACTTTTGTTCAGTGGCAGCTGTGACAGTATGGCCGGTCTGAGTCCTTCAGATGTAGCCTCTGATTGGGTTGCAGCTGTAGTTAGCAACAATTTGTTAATATTCTAACAATGTTGGTTTCATTTTCAAAATGACCAGTGGGTGACTGTAACGGAGCACATTTGATGCATTGTTGTACATTAAACTGACCAACAGTACAAACCCGATTCCAAAAAAAGTTGGGACACTGTACAAATTGTGAATAAAAACAGAATGCAATGATGTGGAAGTTTCAAATTTCAATATTTTATTCAGCATACAACATAGATGACATCAAATGTTTAAACTGAGAAAATGTATAATTTTAAGGGAAAATAAGTTGATTTTAAATGTCACGGCATCAACACATCTCAAAAAAGTTGGGACAAGATCATGTTTACCACTGTGTGGCATCCCCTCTTCTTTTTATAACGGGTAAACGTCTGAGACAGGAGACTGGTTGCTCAAGTTTGGGGCAAATGTTTTAAGGAGACAAGTTGCTCAAGTTTAGGAATAGCATCTTCCTCTTTATGATGGGGCAAATGTTTTCTATGGGTGAAAGATCTGGACTGCAGGCTGGCTATTTCAGTACCAGGAACCTTCTTCTACGCAGCTATGATGTTGTAATTGATGCAGTATGTGGTCTGACATTGTCAAGTTGGAAAATGCAAGGTCTTCCACTGAAAGAGACGACGTCTGGATGGGAGCATATGTTGTTCTAGAACTTGGATATACCTTTCAGCATTGATGGTGCCTTTCCAGATGTGTAAGCTGCCCATGCCACAAGCACTCATGCAACCCCATACCATCAGAGATGCAGGCTTCTGAACTGAGCGCTGATAACAACTTGAGTTGTCCTTGTCCTCTTTAGTCTGGATGACATGGCGTCCCAGTTTTCCAAAAAGAACTTCAAATTTTGATTCGTCTGACACACAGAACAGTTTTCCACTTTGCCACAGTCCATTTTAAATGAGCCTTGGCCCAGAGAAAACACCTGCGCTACTGGATCATGTTTAGATATGGCTTCTTTTTTGACCTATAGAGTTTTAGCCGGCAACGGTGAATGGCACGGTGGATTGTGAAAACAGTTATTTAAAATTGTGATAAAATTTCACAACATTACTGTAATTCTGATCTCATAAATGCAGTCTTGGTGAGACTTCTATATTTAAAACTCTTACCAATCTCCGAAGAAGATAAATGTTTTCATGAGTGATTTGATTAGCTTTATGAGTCATTAGTCACATGGGCTACTTTTACAGTGTTTTGTATGTGTGTGTGTATAATTTTTTTCAGTGTGTGTATGAGTGTCTGATGAAGTTCTCAGACTCGTTTTCCAAGTTTTGACTATTGACCATTAACCATGACTAAAAAAACAAGTGACAAGGACACCAATACACACAAACCCGCCCCTTTCTCTCATCACTGGCATTATATTCTGAGAAAAAACAGTGTGTAAACAGGATCTGTGGTGTCAATTACTGCCGTCACAGTCAATCATTTAATCTTTGTTTCTAAAAGTGCAAACCAGACACCAACAGACTCCAACTTCCTTAAGACCTTCTGAGAACTCCAACCCAACAAGCTTCCCACCCAAAAACAATAATGTAACGAGATGAATCATATTACAACGTTCAGAGAACTCACGTGACTCACAGGACCGAGCTGTTGCAATAGTTGCAGCCTTTTTAAATGGTGTTGAAATTTGGTTAAAAATGAATTACGACTGAAATCAGATATCTTTGTGTAGGTGAATCATTTACAAAACAGTCTAAATGGAGTCATTTTACACCCGCTTTAACAGCCTCACAATCACATCACATTCATTTATTCAGTCTAATCAGACTGATTCATAAGGCAGCTGTGATGCGATCGAACTTTGACCTACATTATGGATTTAATAAACATGTGGAGTACAAGTGATTGCATTTCTGTCCAGACATTCACAGATCTTCTCAGTGAAGCACACTTTAAAATATGAATGAGACGAATGTGTGACCAACAGCACTGACAGTAAAGTACTGGGTTTGTGTTCACCGACAATGTTTTCTGGAAGTATTCCTGAGCCCATGTTGTGATTTCCATTACAGTACCATTCCTGTATGTGATGCAGTGCCATCTAAGGGCCCGAAGATCACGGGCATCCAGTATGGTTTTCCGGCCTTGACCCTTACGCACAGAGATTGTTCCAGA
This sequence comes from Cyprinus carpio, assembly GCF_018340385.1. Lineage (NCBI taxonomy): Eukaryota > Metazoa > Chordata > Actinopteri > Cypriniformes > Cyprinidae > Cyprinus > Cyprinus carpio. The sequence continues at coordinate 36,965,861 of NC_056597.1, read as the reverse complement.
TTCTCTGAATCTTTGGATGATATTATGCACTGTAGATGATAATAACTTCAAACTCTTTTCTCTTAGAAACTCCTTTCTGATATTGCTCCACTATTTTTCGCCGCAGCATTGGGGGAATTGGTGATCCTCTGCCCATCTTGACTTCTGAGAGACACTGCCATTCTGAGAGGCTCTTTTTATACCCAATCATGTTGTCAATTGACCTAATAAGTTGCAAATTGGTCCTTCATCTTTTTTATATATACACATAACTTTTCCGGCCTCTTATTGCTACCTGTCCCAACTTTTTTGGAATGTGTAGCTCTCATGAAATCCAAAATTGAGCCAATATTTGGCATGACATTTCAAAATGTCTCACTTTCAACATTTGATATGTTATCTATATTCTGTTGTGAATAAAATATAAGTTTATGAGATTTGTAAATTATTCCATTCCATTTTTACTCACATTTTGTACAGTGTCCCAACTTTTTTGGAATCGGGTTTGTATATGTAATAGACTATTTTAAACTTAACAACCTTGAACATATTCAGAAGTGAAATGCAACATACACAGCAGTGCAGAAGTAATATTAATGCAACAACATCCTGATAAATTATTTTTTTTCTGAACAATACATACCTTCGCTTTTACTCTCCATACCTTAAGTATACCACAGTATGCAAGATAATACTTCTACTTAAAGGGACTGTTGCTCCAGAAATTAAAATTCAATTATTAACTCACTCTCAAGTTCTGCCAAACCTGTATACATTTCTTTATTCTGCTGAGCACAAAGGAAGATATTTGGAACAGTGTTTGTAACCAAGCAGATCTTGCCCTCATCGTCTACCATAGGAAGAAAAATACTATGGTTGTCAGTGGGGGTTAAAATGACGACTGAATTTTAATTTTTGGGTGAACTATCCCTTCAACTAAGGTTTTTTTAATATGACTAGTACATTTCCTCAATGTGTTGTTAGTAGTTACTAAAAGTAGTATCCTAAAGTATCTCGATATTTCTTCTACTAATTACTCTCTCACAGCTCTAAACAATTTATTTTTTCCTTCTGTCCCTAAATCAGACCAGAGCCCTGTACTGCAGGATAAACCTTAATGTCCCAGTGCTGGAAAGGTTTTTCAATGATGGTGACACACGGCCTGACAGACAGTGGTGCTCCATGGCGTGACCAGCTGTCTGACCACAACTATTTGTAACAGGCAAGACAATTGTAAAGCTATGATGCCTAAGACAAAAATTGATTGGACCATAAAACTGTTTTGCACATAGAAATATTTTATAGTTTTGTTTTGAGTATGCAAGTTAATTTAATTTATTCTTCCCTTTCTGAAAACATCTTAGTGACATGACAGCGGTTGATTGTGTCAGCCCTGCAAACCTGTTGGTAGACAACACAATGGACAGTGGAAATATGCTCTCAAACACTCAGGAGACCATCCCAGATGATGACCCACCAGCAGAGAGGCCTTACCAGGGACCCATCCCAGGTCCAGCAGCTCCACCAGGCCCTCCCTGCTCAGCTGGATGAGTGTACAAAGAAATGTTTTGTTCCGTTTTATATACTCTACTTGTATGTTGTTTTTCTGAAGATCAACCCAAGTTATGTTGTTAAGTAGTTTCAGTAATGTTTTGAATTATTTGTTTTAATGTAACAATTTAATTTAAGACAAAAATAAATGCATTTGAATACTTCTATTAAAATAAGAATGCTGTGTAAGAATTATAAGTTGCAACAGTGTACAGGAGAATCCTTTTATTTCCACGCACAAAAAAAAAAAAAAAAAAAAAAAAATACTCAGCCTCATTTCAAATAAATTACATTACAAAAATAAATGCATATAACTCTTCATTTTTAACTTACAAAAATAAACTGAACAGAAATTAGACTATTTCATTGGCAAACTGACTTAAAATAGGTTTTCTTTTCTTGAGAAAATGGTTAATTTATTTGTTAGCCATCCTCTTAAGAAGACCAAACAGTCGGTCCATTCTCTCTCTGTTCTCTTGGGCTCTTCTTTCCTCCGTCTCCGTCTGGAACTTGGTGTCTTCTCGGAGTAGCTCCACCAGCTCATACTCATGGCCCCGTTTTTTCTTGCCTGGTGCTGGCTCCTCCTCAGCTTCGTCACCCAGTGCTGAACTTGGCCCTGCCGTTTCCTCAGGAATGGAGCAATTAGGACAGGGGGGTTGTTTGAGGGCCTGTGTCCTAACACCTCATCCATGAGGACAAATAAGGGCCAAGTTTCAGCAGTGGGTTTTCCACTCACCCCCTCACCCATCCCAGGAGACTTGCAATCCTAAGGCAAAATAAATAAACCATGAATTTCCGTAAATGTTTATATTAACTTACTTTATATATTTATTTACCTTCAGGCCAGCAACCTACCAAACCACCCCAACATTCCCAATAACTCCACAAATGTCCTAAAACAAGAGAAAACGAAAACACTTATTAAATATATTAAAATGGGTGCAGTTAGATTAACAATAGAAAATATGACACAGCAGGACATGCATAAAAAAGTACTGAAGTGCTCAAGTTTGGTTCAAACGTGTAGACATCTTGCATGATAGCACTACATAAACACTAAGTGAAAGACTACTGCCGTATATACTGGTTGCCATATTGTTTGTGGGCTTTGTGTAGGGTGGCAGCTAATTGTTATAATGAACAAGAGAGCCTAGTGGAAAAACTGCAAAGGAGTCGTGGTCTTACCTCCAAGCCACGCTGGCCGAGTTTTTGGCCCCTGTGAATAAATGGTCGTTCTGACCCCTTAATGTGATGAACTGAGCTGTCTGCTCGCTGCCCCCTAAAAGCAATGGAAATATTAGAAGTATTGCCTCAAACTACCTAACAAATGAGGCTGCTCTGTGGTAAAATGTTTATTTTAAGTTCACATTTTTTAAGAAAGACCTCTACCTTTTAACACTTGGCTTGCTGGATATTAATTCTTACATTTAAATGTGAATTCCTCTGTCGACGCCACTGATGTCTCACCCGCCGTGTTGTTTGAATATTAATTCCGTCATCACCTGTGCGCAGTTTATTCTGGGATAGGGTAGGGTCAGAGAATGTCTAATATGGCGAGAAGTTTCACTCTCACTACACTTCCGGCTTCTGAACTGGTTGCAGTTCCACTCTGATTCCATATGAGGGCGCTCACAGGACGAGTGCAGAATGAATGGAGGTCAATGGCGGTATACCCCTCCAAAATCCACTTTTCTCAGGATATAATTTTTTGTCCAGTAATTTGAATGTTGTATTCGAAAGGAGATGCAAAGAAATTACACATTGCTGGGTGTTAGATTTTTTAGAGTCACTTATTTGCTTTAAAAAGTCTTTTAAAATATAAATGACGTCATACGTTATACGTTCATTAGCAGAATGCTAGCGTGTTATGGGCAACAACAACTCAACCTGTAAGAAATCGAATGGACATAAGTACTCGTTCATTCAACTTTCGACCTATAACCCATGTTGAACTTGCAAAACCTACAATCAGATCTGAGATTTCTCAACGGCAATCGGGTGAAAGGGACAAATTTAGCCGTATAGCCCCATAGACTCCCATTCATTTTGCACTCATGGCGATCGCCCCCAGTGGAACTGTGGTGGAACTGCAACCATAATTCGGTACAATAGGACTTAATAGGGAGTGGGAAGGCTCTCCGTAGACGGGCTCTGGTAGGGTGCGAAGTGTCCATCAGATGTACACGTCCTCTGCATCCCAAAGTTAAGGCCACGCCTCCGAAGTGCACGATAGTATGGCAAGCCGTTTTAACATTTAAAACTTTGTTTTGACTATCCATAAATGTAATTTCGGATAGTCACAATTGTAATTCCAGATATCTATATTGCAATTATGACTCATCGTAATTGGAATTAAGATATCTGCAATGTTATTTTGACTAGTCATAATACACATTTCAGATATCTACAATGCTATTACGACTTGTCATAATCTTCCATTGACTTCCATTGAAAAATATTTTCGGATATCTTCAACTGAGTTTTGACTAGTCCTAATTCCAATTCAAGATATCTTTAAATATGATTTGACTAGTCAAAATACAATTTAAGATATCTTTAATTCCAATTTTTTAAAGATATCTAAAATACATTTGTAGATATCTGTAATTCATTTATGACTAGTCAAATTACATTTGTAGATATATTGAATTGGAATTTTGACTAGGCAAATCATATTTAAAGATATCTCTAACTGGAATTATGACTCTTCAAAACCCATTTAAAGATATCTGCAATTTAATTATGGATATCCCAATCAGATTTTTGACTAGGAAGAACTATATTTAGAGATATCTGCATTTAGCTTTGTGACTAGGCGTAATTGCAATGTAGATATCTGGAATTAACAATTTGACTAGTCAAAATACGTTTATAGATACCTACAATGTGCACGCAAATACACCTTTGTTGAGCCCCACCTTAAACATTTTATTTAACCAATCCTAGCTTGGAAACTGTTGTCATCCGCAATTTTGTCTAAGAGTTGTATAATAACGGTCCTGCGTCTTTGGGTGGTTTTAAAGGGGTCATGACATGGGTTTTTTTATTTTATTATTATGGTCCCCTAGGTGCAATTATAGTATTACTATAGTTTTTTTTAAAAAAAAACTTTTAAAATGTAGTGAATTATGACATTTTCCCACCCTGTTTCTCATCCTTTGATTCAAACAGTCTGTTTTTGGGCTGTTTCCCCTTTAAGAGTTACAGTGTTAACGCCAATGTTTATGATTGGCTAACGACAGCGCCTATGGATCAATTATTAACACCCCCCAGCCAGAACATTTGCGGATTGAGCGTAACTGTTTAGTAGCGGGGTGATTCCATGTACGATGTCGCGATTTCATTGGTCCAGTCGTTGAAGCCTATTTCTGATTGGTTGTTGCCGTTTTGACAGTGTTTATGCCAAGAGCAAAGAGAAAGAAATCGAAGAGAAAGAGTACTTGGCCATGCGCGAACGCATGGGACACAGTCTAAGCACATACACGCTTACTTTAAGCGAAGAGGAGACATTCGCGATTGCACTGAACACGGTTTAAGTGCAGGCATACTCTCTGAGCGAGCCCAGAGAAAATTCTTACAAGAGCATTGTGTATCTGAGATTCGCGCTCGCACATTATATTAATGTACTTTCGCGCTACAATAATGCGCTCTCGACATTTGACAGGGAAATAACGCCATACTGCGTGGCATTGTAATTTTCCTGTACACAGACCCACTCGCTGTCCGTCGACTGAACACTTGTGAGACGCGCGGCGCGACAACGATACGAAATGAGCGTAGTTGTGGTCTTGTGCTGGAGGCGGTCATATGCAAATGGTTGGAACGTCACTTCGCACCGTGACTCACTTCTTACCATGGATCCAGAACGAGCTGTTTTTTAGAGCTTTGATTAAATAAATGGCTCGTTTATAATGGGGGAGGGACGTCTTAAGCTATCAAAATTTAAGTACCAAATAACAGCACAAATAAATCTTCATAAACCAAAAAATCAAGGCAAATTTGGTTTCTCATTTCATGACCCCTTTAAACTGTTTTATACAGAAGTAATTCCAAAGTATGGAAATAAAAATGTAGCTGGAGCATGTGTAAAAGTGGTAGGCTATACAGAGAGGACTTAAATAGGCCTTTGTCCTGTTTAATATCGTAATGTTGAGACGTGTGTGCTGTGGATTAAATTTTGTTAGCCTTTATTTACAAACGAACACATGCATAAGCCTCATGTCAGCCGTTGCAACATTTGATATAATGTTAAAAAGAATCAGAGTGTCTATTTACACTAAGTGCAAATAGCCTGCCTTGTTGTCAGAGACTACTTACACTATCGCCCACCAACATGTGACACTGATAAACGACACTTAATCAGTGTCAGTTGTAGTGGATTAGTGGTTAAAGTTTGTTCTTTTTGACGCAATCGACCTGAGTTGGCATCCGCCTTTTGCCAAACATTTTTTCTACTTTTTCAAATCTCATATCGTATCAGAAAGGCATTTATTTTCAAAAAAAATTAAGGAAATAATTAAAAAGTTGAAAATAAATATTGGGTAGGGTTAGGGTAGGTGTAGGGAGGGCTTTATTGTCCCAGTAAGGTGGCGTCCATTTAAAAATTTGAATTAAAATGATCATTTACACTCAGTAAGTTATTATTGCGTACTGTTTTATAATGAACTACAATACCGAGGTGCAGATAATTGCCACTATTTGAAATTAGTAATATAAATAGTAGAAAATCTTGCTATTTTAACATAGTCTAAATATAATCTATAGCTATTTGCACTAAGTGTAAATGGCACATCGTTAAAAAAATACTGCTATTTTCACTTAGTGTAAAGGGAATCCATTGCTATTTGCACTCAGTGTAAATATCATCTATCGCTAAGAAAATAGGCTATTTACACCTAGTGCAAAAAGAATACATTGGCGCTCATCACTGAACACAGCAGAATATCATCATCATGGATCTCTTGCTATAATACAATACAATACTCCCACCTTGTGGGCTCTTTATGGAAGCTCGTTTCGGCCACTAAATAAAGAAATAATTAATAAATAAAGAAATAATTAATAAATAAAGAAACAGCAACTTTTTATCTCGCATTGTCTATATATCGCAATTCTGAGAAAAAAAAGTCAGAATGAATGGTAAGATAAAATCTCCAAATTGCACTACCTACCTTTCTTTAAATAAATAAATAAATAAATAAAAACATTGTTTTTCATTGTCTAAATATATAATAAATAAATTCAGATGAGCAGTTTGTGATTTTCTGCCTTTATTGAACATTACACTGCATTTGGTTTATTTTGCAACATGATTCAGTTAAAACACAGCACATGCACGCTGGAGACCTTTTACCACACAAGGCTGCATCCAGATTTATTTAATAATCCATGAAGCACTTCATCCGGTAGCTTTTCTCTGCGTGACAACAAAAGCAGACATTTATTATGTTGTTAGCAGTAGCAGAGATGGGGAGGAGCTGAGTAAATGTAAACAGCATTTCGACTAGGAGCAATTGCAATTCAGATATCTTGATTTAAACTATAATTAGCCGAAACTGAATTAGAGATATCTCTAATTACATTTATGGATGTATGACACGTCTATTGTATATATTTATAAAGTAATTACAGATATCTTAAATGTAATTTTGACTCAAATCATGCAATTATAATTGAAAAAACACATTATTGTAATAATAAATATTTATTGTCATAAAGAGGATTTTAATTTGAGTGTTAGCATTACATTACAGCTGATAAAACAAGGAAACACACTCATTTATATAAAAACAATATAATGCACAGTGGGGTTTGACTAAATATTTAGATTCAAAAAAAGAGAGCAGGCAATAATCCAAACAAGCTCATTCAGTAAAATTACTTTTCAATGCTATATGAACAATAACAAATTAGTTTTAAAGTATTTTTGAAAAAGGAGCTCGCCAATGCATTTATTTGACCAAAAATACTGTAAAACTGTAAATTAAATGTTTTCTATCTGAATTTTTTAAATATTATTTATTCCAAAACTGAAGTTTCACCAGCCATAATCCTTCAGAAATTATTTTCAATCTTTTATAACATTATAAATATCTTTACTGTCACTTTTGAACAATTGAATGTGTTCTTGTTGCATGAAAGTATTAATTTCTTTTAAAAACAAACAAATGAACTGTTAGATCATGCCTTCACACCAGATCATTAAGATCCAGCCCCAGATGCCAGATTCTGTCAGAAAATATCTGTTTTGTCTGGAAACAGTCAGCAAAATTGCTTAATACCCAAAACCTGTTGATAGCAAGTCTTGTCTGGTACCAAAAACTGTATTAACAATTGACTGAGAAGTTGACTGAGTAAAGCCAGAGAAGAGTAGAAGCAAGAGAGCAATGATGATGATAAAAAGCAGCAGAGTTTATTGTATAATCTTAGTTGTGTATGTTTCAGACTTCGTCTGACGAGCACAAATCCAGCAAGTACTGTTATACCAAACTGATTCACAACAACATCCCATAAACCTTGAGTTTCCATCAACATTCCCTCATAGCTCTTATTCATAAACACATACAGCTCTTGAAAAACACAGTCATAAGACTAAACAACAATGGAAAATAATATAAAAAACAACAATACAAAAAATAACTAATCCGTTTATGAATCAATGAAATGAGTATACAAATGGCTAATGATTATTATAAATTATTAAATGCAATAATAAAAATAATTGTAAATGAACAAATGAATGAAGAATAAATAAATGAATATAAAAGAAAGAAAGTAAAACAACACAAATGCATGGTTTCTCTCTTGAACCTCAGATCCTGGGAACAAACTTTAGAACAGTATTGTATAACTTTTGGACATATCTGTCTCAAAAATTAAAGAAAAAAGTTATCTTTGGATACAAGGTTGAATGAATAGGTTTGATGAATGCTGCAACAACAATAATCAAACTCATACAAACCCCACTCACTTATTGTGCAGTGTTTACATTTACATTGCCAGCAGACTGAAGCGACTTGCAGGAAAGTGTTGTGTTCATCACATGTTACTGGTCAGGTCAAGCATCAAGAGTACAACAACGATAACACAAATCAGCTACTAAGATGAGCAAGTTAACAGTCAGGTATTAAGACGAAACCCTGAAGTGACGATCAAACAAACACAGACATAAACACAAGCACAAAGAAACAGAAGCGGTGAGTTAAGCCTCTTGAAGCGTTACAGCTGCTGTGCTTTGAGGAAGCAGATGTGGAGTGAATGTGAGCACTGAACAAACAAAGAGACGCTCATGTGGCTGCAAGCTCATCATGTGTATTTATGCACCACTGTGTCACTAAAAGGAAATGTTTGAGGCAAATACACCTGGTTTCAATAGACCACTTCATCTTGTGTGAGAGCAGAGGATTTGAAACAGATTTTTCAGAAGCTGTTTGTCCAAAAATGAAAAATTGTTGAAAATGTATTCTTCCTCAGGCCATCTCAGATGTAGACGAGTTTGTTTCTTCATCAGATTTGGAGAAATGTAGCATTACTGTACATCACTTGTTCACCAGTGGATCCTCTTCAGTGAATGGGTGCCGTCAGAATGAGAGTCTAAACAGCTGATAAACACATCACAGTAACCAACAAGTAATCCACAGCACTCCACTCCATCAGTTAACGTCTTGTGAGGCAAAATGCTGTGTTTGTAAGAAACAAATACATCAAGACAATTTTTCATTTTCTTCCCAGCTAAAATATGAGTCCTAATTCCATAATATATTTTTTAAACATGGACAAAAATTACATAAGCAGAGTTTTTATTTATTTGTACTTGCTTACATTTAAACACACAAAATAAATAATTCCTCTTTCTCTCTAATAAATAAAATACACACATGCACGCACACACTCCGCCCCATTTACTTCTATAATACCCTTTTACACAGAAAAGCCACTGCAGATCTTCAAATAGCTGCAATATGTTGAGAGCTCAGCAGTTGTTCTGACCTCCAGCAAAACACGGGTCAAGGGCACACAAACACTAACACTAAACCATCAAATCCCTGCCAAATGTCTCCATCCTCCCTTACTGCCCTTCATGCAAGCATCATCACACATGCATTCACATGTAGTAGCTGGATCAGTGATATAAAATGAGTCTCAAATGTTCTGAATAAACTTTATTTTTCATTTCCAGGACGTGCTGCTGTTGGGAGTAATGAGTGCACACAAGCAGAAAGAATCAACATGATGGCGTTTCATTCACAGAGACTAATTAGAGTGTCTTTCCTGAAAGAAACTCCCTGTTATCATCCCAGATCACTCACAACTAGGCAATCAGCATCCCAAAAGTGTGTCCTGGGATCAGCTTCATTATAGTCACAACACCAGCTGAACCTCACTGCGGCCTCTTCATGAAAACAACATTTAGATATTTGCTGAAGACAATCTGAGTGCTTTCTTCATACAAAACTCACTATAATCGATCAGATTCATAATTTTCATTTGGTTGATGACTGCAAGAGTGAACTTATTAAAAGTTGAAAATATCCTACGATACATCAAACTGATACATACTATATAGCAAATATCGCAAAATGTAACTATATTATCAGCCAGCTCTTTATATAAAAATATATACGTATGTCAAACTTTATCCAGATACATACAGTGCAATATATACTACATAGCTACATTACTTAGTTGCTTAAGTATCATTGCAAAATATAAACTATTATCACTCAGCTCTAATCTGCACCTGTAAGGCATGAAGATATTATATATATAAATGTATGCTTTGAAACTATGTGTATTGTGAAAAGCACTATATAAATAAATATAACTCGACTTATTTATCTAGAGACTAGTATATCACATAAATGGAGACTTGACTTTTGACTTGTGCCAGAAGAGATCAAAAGCTAAAAATATAGCATAAAAATATTTAAAAATCTGAGATGTAATATTTTCCCTGTCTTTTTTTTTTCTTATTCACCTTTCCCTGCACAGCTCAAATGAAACTAAATTGTTCTGGAAAAATGGCAAAATCACACACACACACACACACACACACACATGAATGTTGTTGAGACAGATGTCCAGTCTAACAGATGTTTTGTGAATGTTTATCCTGATTTAAAGAGAGAAAATAAAGCTCTACTAAAATTTAATTAACAGTCAGAAATGACATGAAATTAAGCAAACCAGAAGAAGATCTGATTATTTTATATCCTCCAATACATACATATATATATATATATATAATAGTTGTATATGTTTTTTTCCTAACTGAAAACAGCTTGAAACCGATCCAGATAAACGAACTTGAGGTCATTTGCATGGAGAGACAAAGATATTAATGTAGAATTTAGGACAGTGTGTGTAAATCTTCAGTAAAGGTTGCGTAACAGAACGCAGTACTTCTAGTAATAAGGCCGAGAGAGTGAAAGCATAAATGAAGACTTTATATTATGTCTTAAAAACTGAGACAAGGACATAACGGCATCACTGAGCTCACTCAACAGATTCTCTCTTTATTTGAATTTGTTTTTTTTAAAGAAAAAAAGAACCCACAGTGAAATGCTGACTCAGAGATTATCAGTGTGTTCTTCTCGTGACTCAGATTCAGACTCTGGTCTGGCCTGGAGTGGGAGGAAAGCGGTGACCCCGTTTTGTGTCTGACATGGCAAAGCCTCATGCATGTGTGTGTGTGTGTGTGTGTGTGTGTGTGTGTTTAAGTATGATTAAGTGTGTGTGAAAGGCTAACGTGTTGGGTTAGGATTAGCATTAAACATGAAACTGGGAGACTCATGAAACACACAAGCTGAATAACTGAAGGAAAAACGTGCTGCAGTTCAGGATTATTATACTTTAGATATTTCAAGGAACTTTTATGTCTGTTTTATGTTTTCAATTCAATTCACTCTGCTTGCTTTTTCCAGTGTTTTTCTAGTTTCAGTAAAGTTTAAGATTTACATGGTATTTTCTAAATATATGATTTTTTATATATATATAAGATATTTTAAATATTACACAATGTATGTTATTTAAATTAGTTTTCACATTGTTTACTTTTTTAGTGTTTTTCAAAAAATTTTCCCCTTGATTATTTTTAGTATGTTTCTGAATTATTTTGATACATAAAAATATATAAAACTTATTTTGTATATTAGGTATTTTATATATTATAATAATAATTGTATTATATATATATATATATATATATATATATATATATATATATAATATAATATATTTTTATATATATGTATATAATATATATATATTGTATATCTATATATATAATTTATTTTTACATGATGTATTTCATGTTCATCACTCCACATTAACTTTTCTTTAAAATTAATGTTTTTTTTTTTTCAGGTTCAGTTTTTCACATGAACTGTGTTTTAAAATGAATGTGGGGTTCACGCTGTGTTGTTTTGTCTGGTCATGTGATTAAAAGTGTCTATTCAATAAACCTCTTTTTGGATGATTGCTTTATCCACAGGACGTCCAGCAAACTCCCGTTACCAGTGGTCAGAGAAATTCTTTTGAAAACCTTCACTTGTGCGTCAGAGATTTCGATTGAATTACACAGAAATTTCCATATCTCTAATTAAAAACATGGCCGCTGCTAAACCTAAAAATGTTCAACCCCAATAAACCCAGATATTAGGATTGTTCTGCTTCTGAAACTCATCTGTCTAAACAGCCACTTGATACAAAACATCAATGACTTGATACAAAACATCCACAAGATTTTCTTCAGTATGATTTGAATTAAGCTTAAGGTCAAGATCAGGCAGAAATAGCTTCTTAAGATAACAAAAATGGCACATTTTCACACTCTCGCTTTCTAACGTTACAATATTGCACATTAGCTACATTTAAATGAGACAGTACAGGTACAAAGTCAAATTTTGACATCATAGAGCCAATAGTAAAAACCAAATGCTGGTGTTCACGTGAAAACGTCTGATAAAATCAGAATGAGTGCTTATTTAGTTGTTTTGGAGCCCGACCTCAGACATTAATAAACCAAATGTACTGAGAGTGATCCACGGCATATCAGTAATGAGCTTTGATCCTAATGAGACTATCGCTGTGATGCCGCTTTGGCTTGAGCAGAGTTTTATCGCTGATTGACTGTAGCTCAGCTCAAATGCCCTGGCAATCATTTCACATCTCCAGCCAACCAGACTAATGCAGACTTTCAAATCTGCATCTTTCTGTTTCTGATTTTGGCCTGCTTTTTAACCTAAAGCCTATACGATATCACTCTAAATTATCAACATGATCAAAGTTTTGCTGTAAAACCTGTTGCACAAAATCTACTACATGCCTTCTGTCATCTGATTGCTAGTTTATGTTTTTAGCAAGTAAAAGTATTAGTGTTATTGTAAGTGTATCCACCATCGTTTTTTTTTTTTGCCTTGAAATCTTTAATGATTGTTATTAAGTAAATGCAAGAATAGTTTTTATATTATTGGTAATATTTAGATGAACACTTACTAAACTAAAGCAACTTACTTGATTATCCATATGTCATTTTTAATGTTAAAATGAGTATCAAATATGCTCATCAGCCTTTTGAGGAATGTTTATTTGTTCATTTCTCAATCATCACTGTTTTGCATTGCATTATGTATTCTGTTAATCATAAAACTGAGCAAATAAATATCTTACAAAGACATTATCGTGACAACTGATATTTATATGCATTTATATAAGTAGTCTGTTACTATGATAAAAATCTTATTGATTTACATGATCAGAATTTCTTAATTTCTGGCCATATAAATAACAGCAACTTCACCAAATTGCATATTTTTGCTCAGTTTGGGCATCTGAATAAAATATAGGCGCTTTTTCCTCCTCAAATGTGAGCTCATTATTCTCACTGTATCATATTATATGAGACATGGTGATTCAAATCTGATGCAAAACATAAAACTTTTTTTTCTCATATTTTGTCTAAAGGATCAATAAAGAGTCCATTTTTTGGACTAGTATTTAATATGTCTGACTAAACAGGGTTAAGTTTCTCCAAAGCAAAGAAGTAGGCTAAAGTATATCTTAAAGCAACATATGTCTGAACTGAAGCATTCCTAGATGTTCATCTAAACGTGCAACTCTGAATGCAAAGGAAAAGCCCCGCCCTTTTCTGCCACCATTGCATAGCGCAGCAGCACTTCAACTCATTTGATGGACAGCTCCATCTTCTCTGCTTATTAAATATAGGCCAGCTGTGTGCATCACAAATCCCCAAATGATTGCCTTTCGGGTCTTTTTTCGCCTCACGCCATTGGCTGACCGCTGGCCTGATTTCCACTGATCTGTATGTGCGAGCATGTGAGACAGTATTTAACACACACAAACTCTGGCTCTCACACACACATTTAGAGAGACACAAGATGCAGCTGTTATCCCACTGCGCTCTTTAGACCGCTGCTGACCTGACTCTCTCATCCTTCATCAGCCGAAGCTCTTCTGTCAGCAGAAGCATGCGACGATTGCTGGACAGCAGCTGGATAAAGTTTGGACCTGCTGGAAGAGATGACTGGGTGTCTGGGTCCCCATCGCCACCTACTGCAGAACAACGACTACAGGTTGGTGAACAATCCCATTCAAGATGAAGGCTGGGATTCAAGATGAGATTATGGAAATGGACAGAAGATTGGAGATTAAAGTTCCAAAAATAAAGGTTCCAAAGTGGTGATGTCATAGAAGAACCATTATGGGAACCTTTCAGTGAACAGTTCTTAAAAAAAAACTTTTCTTTGTTTGAAGACCTTTTAAATAATCCAAAGAACCTCTATAAAGAACCTTTTGTGCAATGGAAATTGTGCAATTCACTTTGTGTGAGAATCAAAGTTGCAGTTGCACTCTGACATTTGTTTTGTCTTTAATTTTGATGCTGTGATGACCTGAAGTTACAGTTGTGATCTCCACAGGGGTTCATCTGAGGTGACACAGTGTGGTTTGGCGTAAATGAAGGGGTTTAAAGGACCAAAATATCTAATCTAGCTGAAAAGCAGCATTATGTGATTAGTGTTTGTAAAACGTTGGAGAAGCACTAGATTTTGGGATGCAGTCCAGTTAGGCTGGTTCTGGATTAGTAAACAGCTGTATTTATTAAAGAATGGTTGCTTTCCTTCCATGCAATACTTTAGTGTTTTTGAAAAGAAACTTTAAATGAAAGAAGTTGCAGGATGAGGCCATTCATGAAGATAGTGGATCCATCTGTGGATATGCTGCAGCTATAGGTTCAGCGAAGAACTTTTTTATTTATTTAAATTTTTTTCAAGACCATTTTTCACTGTAGTCTTAATATGGCTCTGTAAGACTTAAAAATTGTGTTTTATAGGTTTTTCAAATCATTCTTTTTTTTTGTTTCTTGGTTCATTAAAGCATCATATGGTTTTCTCATGAGCTGGATAAGACATCTCAGAAATCATCTGAAGACCATCTTAAACCAGATAAGACTAGCAAACCAGCTATTTTACAATAAGCAGGCCTTCAAATACATTTACATTTAGTCATTTAGCAGAGGCTTTTATCCAAAGCGACTTACAAATGAGGACAATGGAAGCAAAACAAAATCAACAAAAGAGCAATGATATGCAAGAGCTATAACAAGTCTCAGTTAACCTAAAGCAGTACACATAGCAAGGTTTTTTTAATGATATAATAAAAAGAAAACTAGAATAGAAAAAGAATAGAGCAAGCTAGTGTTAGAGGCCTTTTTTTGCTTTTTGTTATTTATATAACAAATAAAAAGAAAACAAATAGAATAAAACAGAATAGAGTTAGATTTTTTAAAGAAAACAAGCAGTTAGTAAATTAATAGAGTGCAAGTCTTTTTTTTTAAGAATAGAATTTGAATAGAGAGTGCTAGAGTTAGAGGGTCAAATAACAATAGAAGCGATGTGTTTTAAGCCGCTTCTTGAAGATGGCTAGGGATTGAGTTGGGCAGGTCATTCCAGCAGGAGGGAACATTTAATGTAAAAGTCCGTGAAAGTGATTTTGTGGCTCTTTGGGATGAACAATAATGCGTCTTTCATTAATGCACCGAACTCAAGCTTCTAGAGGCACATAAATCTGAAGTAGCCTAATGAATTCTTGTAGGCTACCACTGATGCCTTAAATGCAATACTATAAATACAGACTTCCAAACTCCTGAACTGAAGTAGTAACCCATGGTGTCCTTTACGTCCCTATAGGGTTACCACTGGAATGAGCTTTCGAGCGAAAACGACGTGAAATCGGAGCTTATCCTGTACGTCGTCCTCCCGCTCGTCACGCTCCTCGTGTTCGGTGTCGCGTTCGTCCTTCTTTACCGAAGGTTCAGGCAGAACAAGCTCGGGCTTGCCAACATCCTCGCGCTGGACCTGCAGCACCCGGAGCGCAACGCCGAGATCCTGTCGTCACTCACCGGGAGCGCGGAGCGGCTCAACAGCTCCAGCTCGGACTTGTCTGACGGGGTTTTCCTCATGGTTTACCTCCCGCCGCCCTACGAGGACACGCTGACGAAGATAACGCGGGCCGCCAGCCTCAGCAGCGGGAAAGACGTCGAGTCCATCAAGATCGAAGACCTCGAAGCCAAACTGTGTCCAGAGCTCAAGTTTGTCTGAGACAGAAGTAGCCTACTAAAGAGACACCGGGGCTAGATGTAACAGAGCCCTGCTGGGAAAAAAAATGTAAAAAAAAATAGAACCATCCCAAAAATTTCTAATGGTTTCCACTACAAACATTACAAACCATCAGGTTTCCTATAGTGTGTTTTGGGACATGTTCCATTGGGATTTATTGGTTTTAACAAGCCACCGATAGAAGGTGACCAATTAAGAGATGCACCATTTCCATTAAAATCAATACAATTCCCGTTATAACCAGTAAAACCATTAGAAATTTTGTGATGGTGTCTGTTGTTTTTATTGTGAAGATGACACAAGGGCTATCTCAGTTTTTTGTTGTCTTGTTGTCTGTTGGTTGAATTCTCATCTACAAAACGAAAATAGCAGATAAAAACTTAAAAGTATGTGCCTGACCTTCTAAAATAAACCTTGAGTGGTAAATATTCACTTGAGTAAAAAGTGTGACAACTAGACCCGGCCCCCATCATCATCTGATTCTAAACTTAAGTTTGCAGGGATTTTTATACTGTACCATAATAAAGCTATACAGAATTAAACATCTTGATATTCATATTAGTTTTGCATTACGACAATGTATTGTATACCACATCGACATGAGAGTAAATCTTTGTGCTTGTATTTACAGTAGGCTAAGTAATCACTGTGTGTTTTACTTTGAAATATTGCCTAGTTAGACACACTTTGTGTTGCACCACAATTTTTAGTAGAGACAGCCTCAGTATTAATATATCACTTTTTATATCTGCAAGACTGCATCAGTCCTTGTTTGCATTTAAATATAAAGCACAATCCTGGCAGGTTTTGCATTATCATGTACTCATCTAAACCATTTCTAATAAAGACCATATTAAAGACAGCTTAGTGTCACCTTTTTGCCCACATGCAGTTTTTCATGCAATATTGCCAGTCACTTCACATATCGCCTTAATAGTTAATATGTAAAACACTATAATAATATATACACTAAGAAAAAAAATGAAAAAAAAAGCATACGAAATAATATGTAATAATTATAATAATAATTAATAATAATAAAAGCAGTGATTTGTGACAGTTTTATCTAAGAGTTTGCTGAAAAAAATCTTGCTTGAGACTTTTAGATAATTTTCAGCTCATATTTGTAGCGACAGAAAAACAAAACAGCTGCTGCATGTACATGTCAAAAATGGTTCTTTAGTTCTTCTGAAAATACACTTCTCAGTTACCTTACAGCCTGCTGTTTATCTCAGTACACAGTAATCAAGTGTGTGCTATAATTACCTCCACAATCCGTTTGTTAACAAGCACGCCGTCTAGTGGATGTTCTATGTACTTAGTATGCTACATACTGAATACTGCCTGATAATAAATAACTTATTTACCTTAACGTCTTTGTTTTCCATCCGATTTGGATTGCCTTTGGCAATAAAATGGACATAAACACTCAGCGCGAAACATTCAGCATCAGACTGCAGAGACACACAAGGGCCTTAATTAAATTAATGAGCACACCACTGCGTTTCAAATGGTTTTAATGACTCATATAGGCTAGTACAAAACACAAGCAACTTGTGCTGGGATTTTGTTGTCTTACAAGAAAGCTACGAATATAATTGCACATAAATGCAAAAGTAAAGCAGGGTGCTAATAGAGGTCAGGACTTCAGGGTGTTTGACAGCTGGCAAAGTACGAAGTGGCCTTCATGGCCATACACTCTGGCTGGTGGATCAGCGAGATCCTGTCAAAGGAAAATAGGAAACATGAAAAGATTTCATTATTATTATTATTTTTTAGAAAAGCTGGTTTAGTCAAGGCAGTGATATAAGCTATTGTAGTGATCTCAATATCAATTTGTAACATGCTTGCATGCAAACACAGTAAATTTGTGTTTTCCATTAATTGCTGCATTGAATTGGTTCTTGTTTCTTTCACTTACATTTCATGGATGTGTCTAGCAGTTTCAGGGTCAGGAATCAGTGAAGTTCTGTTATAGTCAGATGAGCACAAAATCAGGACACTTGTATTCACCTGCTTTATGAGGATTCACTACTAATATAATTTCTACATGGAATAAATATTAATACTACAGTCTGCAAAATTAATACATCTACAAACAATGATGTTTAATGTTAAAGCACAGTTAATTTAATCATACTACACTGGATAATATATGATAATATAATTTTCTGATGTTTGTGCATTCTATTAAATTACTCACACTGCATTTATAAGGGTCTGGACGCAGGCTATGTCATCACTGGTGTTATCGTCAATCAGCTCTGAAAAGGAGAACAATCACATTTAATTTTAGAGAATATTTATGCATATAAAAAAAGTATCTTCTGCTCACCATATGTTTCATAAAACATAAAAAAAAAAAATAACTATTTGAATATATTTAAAAATGTAATTTATTCCTGATGCAAAGCTGAATTTTCAGCATCATTACTCCAGCCTTCACTTAAAAATTATCCATAAAAAATACTCTTTTAAAGGATTTATAGAAATTATTCTAATATACTGATTTGCTGCTTAAGAAACATCTTGAAAAAACAGCTGTGTTGCTTAATATTTTTGTGGAAAGCATACTCTTTTAAAGGATTTATCGATGAACAAAACATTCAAAAGAACAGCATTTAGTATCATAGAAATCTTTTGTAACATTATACATTTCTTTACTGTCACTTGTGATCAGTTTAATGCATCCTTGCAGAATAGAAGTATTGATTTCGTTCACAAGAACCCCAAACTGGTTCTGATAACCCTGTGGGTTATTTTGCCGTATCACACAGTGCATCATCTCTTTTTATATGAAATATACTCACTGTCACAGGACAGTCTGCAGAGGTTCAGTGCACGACTTTGAGTAGAGCTGCACACCACATGGTCGCTAAGCTGGAACAAGCCGTACAGGGTCCAGACCTCATCTTTGTCCTCACCACTTTCATTACTGGAAGAGCCACCTTTATTTTTTTCTCCTGGAGACCTAACACGGCGAGGACCGGGACCACTACGAGGCTCTTGTGGCTCAGCGATCATCTTGATGGCGCTGGTATTGAAGCCAGAGGTCAGCTGGACGTGACACACGACTGTAAAGAAAAGAGTTTTCCTTCATTTCAGTCATTTTTGAAGAATATTCTATTCCATCCGACTTAAAAATGAAACTTTCACAGCGATGACATAGAAGAACCATTTTGGGTTGAACCTTTGAACAGTTCTTAAAATAGCCATTTAATTTTCTTACCATGAAGAACATTTGTAAAAAATGTAAAAAAAAAACTTCTTCCACTATAAATAACCTTTTGTGGAATGGAAAGATTTCATGGATATTTAATGTTCTTCATGGAACTCTCAATGCAAAAAGAGAACATAGTGTGTTCTTTGCTCACCTGCAGACTACTGAAACAGTATATGAATCTACACAGAAGCAGTGATAGGTATATCTAAAGCTCGGGATGTAAACAGAGACTCACTCTGTGCCAGCACGTCTGCAGAATTGGGGATTTGCAGGGTAAGGCCTCTTTCAAGCTGCTGCTTCAGCTCACATTTACTCAAAATCACGCCATCACTCACGCCGACCGCTAGAAATAAAACAACCACAACTGCCAACATCTTCACGGCTGGATGAATTCTCACGATTTCTGTGTGTTCCTCTCACAGGGAATCATTGCAAGTTGAGTTTAGATATATAGACCCACCTGTTCCCCTGAGAGAGGCCATCTATGTGTCAGTGGATTATGTGAAATAAGAGTTTGAAAGGTTTTGTGTCAGTGTGTAGGAGGTTTTAAGGCACTTTGTGTTCTGTATGAAATGTTTTGGCTTGGTTTCAGTGTTTCTGGGTTGCACAGATTCAAGTTCTAACACAATGAAGTAAATGCATCATCTTTGAATCGTCTTTGTCTCAGTAAGGATCAGATGTCATGTACATGTTATGTGAGGCCCCTAGATGACAGCAAGAAAGACCTGGACAGACTGACTGGTACACGACACAATGCTGGGTGGACCTCTGAATTTAGGTTTAATAAAAATAAAATAAATTCTAGGAAGGAAAGCATTATGTTGTAATACAATGATGCAAGCAAAATGTGAATTTGCTTTGTTCTGGATCAGTTTGACATGGTTTGTCACCATGCGGGGAGGAAAGTGTGCCAATGCATATAGGTCAGGAAGTTATATATATATTCACATGTGTAGATGATGGGCTCTCCCTCCCTGAGTTTTGGTTCCTCCCAAGGTTTCTTTTTCATCCTTCCTAACCAACCATTTCTGAGATTGTACAATGCATATACAGTAAGGTGCATTAAAAGGCATAATTGTTGTATTACATTTTTTTTATATAAAGTATTATACATAAAGGCTTTAAGTAAAGTGGTACCAAATCTTGTATTAAATTGAACTGAATTTAGGGCTATATTGATGTCCTTTTCTTAAAAGAACTGTCTAACAACAGGTTTATACACCAGATTCACTGCAGAACCAACAAGGCTGTAATTACTTTGCAACAACTGCAGTTGTTGTCATGCTATGTTGCTGTTGGAGTTAATATATATTGTTTTTAATGTTGTATGCAATCTCTCCAACATTTGCCAGTTAATATCATACATAAAGAGCTGCTGACGTTCAGGTAATTTTATATTCCGTTACATTCATAAACTGTATCTTACTGTTTATTAATGAGGTCAAAGTTTGGCTGATTAGCATGGGTCAGTTATTGAGGTCATCTCTTTCATGCTGCTCCAGATTGTTAAGACCTGACTGTTTTTTCTTTGGGAGGATCAGTTTTCAGGGTGGACCTTCTCTGTTGAACCAGTTTAAAACAATGCAATGCAGTGCATTTTTGATTGCCTGACTATGAAAATGTATATAATTCACAATCAAAACCAAAACTCGCCGTTTTGTATTCAGGACTGGAACGGGTTTTGCAACCTTAAGACATCATATTGGTTGCAAACAATTATTCAGCTAATCCGGATTAAGCAACAACAACAAATAAATAAATAAATAAATGAATAAATAAATAAATAAATAAGAAAAATCAAAAGAAAAAACTTATATTAAAAAGGGTGTTAACATCAAAACAAAACAAAAATACTTCAGAAAAGCATGATTTTTCCTGTGTGATTGGAAACAAAAATAAGTGACAAAGCCATGTTAAATTGGATTATTTGTAATTTAGTAAAGAGAATTTAAACTGTTAAAAATATGATTAAAGGTTACATTATCATGTTTTTGTTGTCATGTTTTTATTTTTATTTTTTTTTAACTTATCTAAGTATTACTTGCTCATTACAAGATTAAAATAAAATATACTCGACCACAGTTATAGAGTTAATAGCAATTAAAAACTAAATTAATAAAAAAATATACTAAAATATAGTTTTGGCAGTATAATTTTAAAAAATGGATAAGCTGTACTTATGAAGAATACTTTACACCACTGTATGTCAGTAGCTGCTGCAGGTCATGTAATGGTTCGTCTTCCTCCAGTAATTATTTTCACCTGCTAGTTTTGCATTTGAAAATGCTCCGGTTACTGATGTAACCTCGGTTCCCTGAGATAAGGGAATGAACGTTGCGTGAGACGCTAAGGGAAAACTCCTGTTTTACTCTGAACTGAAGCCTGATTTGTTTCTCTTTTGGCAAAGAGGTCGACCTCTGCCCTCCCGAAGACTGACCAGATCGCTGGAACCTTTTGAGGGTGTAGCGCCCATTTGCTCGTGGCCACTGGACAGCATGTCTGCACCAAGGTTCAATATGCCTGGCACATGTACCACCCTTAAAGAGAGGAGTTCTTTCTGTGTCCAAAAAAAGGAGGCAACGAGCCATCCTGTAAAGAGTGTGTGACCTGAGACTGCCTTGGTGATTGATGTAAGCCACCACCATCATCATGCTGTCTGACCGGACCAAGACGTGGTGCCCTTTAAGGCTGGAAGGAAGGTTTTCAGGGCTAAGAAAACCGCCAACATCTCTAGGCGGTTGATAAGCAGGCATTGCGCCGGTGCTGACCAGGACCAACCCGAGTTGGACACATCCTTTGTGACTACTTTCCATCTGGAGGTCAGGTCTAATCTCGTTCCTGTTTGGAACAGGCAAGAGTTCGTCCAGGGGGCCACAGCCTTGATACAGCAGTGGTCTACCCTGACAGGAAGCCACCCCAGGCGCCAGGCGTGGAGGGGAATGTGGGCTTTGAGCCAAAACTGAAGCAGGCCCAGAGAAATTACAGAGGCGGCCACTGCCATAAGGCTGAGCAACCATTGAAAAACCTTCAGTTTGAGAGACTCTGCCAAACGTTGAATAGTCAGAGATTGTTCCGGCGTAATCCATGCCTGCATTTGGGCGGAGTCTAAAATTGTTCCCTTAAAGACAGCTCGCTGTCTGGGCAACAGCTGACTCTTGTGAGGGTTGATGATCAACCCGAGGTGCTCCAAGTGCCTGAATAACAGCTCTCTGTGAGCAGCCAACTCCCATTCTGACCTGGCTAGAACCAGCCCATCGTCGAGGTAGTTCAAGCCACATCTATGCACTTCATGAAAGTGCGTGGGGCCAGAGACAGTCCAGATGGAAGGACTGTATATTGATAAGTCAAACCCTCAAAAGCAAATCTCAAGAACGGTCTGTGATGGGGGCTATGTGGATGTGAAAGTATGCATCTTTCAGATCCACTGTCAAAAACCAGTCCTCGGGGCAAATGTGTGTGAGGATCTGTTTGATAATTAACATCTTCAACGACTGGCGCATAAGTGAGTGGTTCAGATGGTTGAGATCCAGAGAGGGTCTGAGCCCGCCATCTTTCTTTGGAATGAGGAAGTAGCGGCTGAAAAATCCTGACTGTTAAGAAGATGTAACATGTTCAATGGGGGCACTATTTGCAGGCCATGGTGGGATTCTTCTGACGGCCCGCAGCTGGGCGCCAGGGCGCTTGGGGAGGAAGTGATGGAGCACCTGTGACAACTTTTGAGCCTCTGAAAACTTTTCTGTAAACCTGTCCACAGCGGGGCCGAACAGGCCCTTCGGCGAGCCTCCTGGTGTTCTTGGCCAGACTCGTCCATACTGATAAGCATGACTTCTGGTTTATTAGTGGTTGTAGGGAAGATAATGAGAAGGTTCTCTTTAATTTGTTGAGCTCCATCTGTTTATGAATCAATCAGCCTGTTTTCTATTTATGAATAAATAACAAGGGCCTTATTATAAAAGTGTTTCTTTATTCACAACATATTCATTTTAGCCAATAGTAGGCTGAGGCATTCTGTTTGAGCGTGTGTTAGACAATTAATGAGCTGTGTTCAAAAATTATTTTTCAAATAAATGAATATAATTAGAAAAATAATAAAATGAAAAAAACACTAAAACTCAATAAACAGTAAAACTGTTTGCATTTTAAACCAGTGTGTTCAAAAATTATTTTTCAAATAAATGCTTTTCTTTTGAACTTTGTATTCATCAATGAATCCTGAAAAATGTTGGATTCCACAAACACATGAAGCAGCACAACTGTTTTCAACATTGATAATAATAAGAAATGTTTCTTCAGTGGCAAATGAGCATATTAGAATGATTTCTGAAGGATCATGTGACACTGAAAACTGGAGTAATGATGCTGAAAATTCAGCTTATTGCGTCACAGGAATAAAATACATTTATTTTTTTTTTATATTAGAAAGATATTTCAAATTGTTATAATATTTCAAAATATTACAGTTTTTACTGTATTTCTAATCAAATAAATGTAGCCTTGTGACTTCTTTCAAAAATGAAAAAAAAAAAAAAGTCTTAAAGACACCAAACGTTTGAATGCTATAAATTTGTTGCTTGTTCAGATAGACCAAGGCATATTCTACAATTCTGAACATAAATGTTGTGTTCAGACAACTGGAAGAACCACATTATTAACAACCATAACTGAGTCTTACCAGATGTTCTTTTGTTGGAGATTGAGATGAACGAATTCGTGTCAGAGGAGGATGGGCTCTTTCTGCTGAATTTTAGTTCCTCCTAAGGTTTCTTCATACACCCAAACCACACTGGGCAAATTCTTATTCTTAAATGTAAAAAAATCAGCCCATGTTTGCTGTGATGTGACAGTGATTTTAGCTTGCATTTTTTAAATAATTTATGTGGCATGTCTGCAGCAGACAGATGATAGAGGTCAGAAATCACTCTTTAAAGCTTTAAATCCATGACAATTCCTTGTAAAAACAAAATGCTTTTGTGTGAAAGTGCTTTTTGGGAAAGGCGCTGACATTTAAATAGCGTTTTATTAGAAACTCATAATGGTTTAAGTCAAGAAAATTAGTTCAGACAAGCTAATTTAAGTAATTATGAATGATTCAAATAGTACAATTTAAATCAGACTTGATCTTTTGCATTGTCTCAGCACACTAGATGTTTGCAGCTTACATTAGTGTGTCAAAGTCTCGTTCAGCTTGCAAATTTTTGTAGGAACGATGATGTTTTACTGGGAAAGATTAAAATTTAAAAATCATAATACTGTTTTTTTATTATTATTATTATTGCAGGGGAATGAATATAATGTCAAAAACAACTTTTGGTTTGGGTGAATGAAGAAGAACCTTTGGGAGGAAGCAGAGCTTCAATTTTAGAAATGTACATTAATCTCTGTATTAATTATGGAATGATCCAAAAGCTGAGGTGCAGCCGCAGGTGGAGGAGATTCTAACATATATAAGTCTGATGAATCACATACAGACTGTCTCCAACAACAATAACCAAACATATTTTATCTCAAAAATAAAATATTTTGAATATTTAAAATCATAGAAACAATTTAAATATTTGCTCATTAATAATAAAAAGCTGCTTTGCAGAATATAACGTCAAAAATGACTATTTTTTAAATCACAAAAATGCATATAAAATATAATTAAAAATACATCATAAAACATCCATCTAAAACTAATATATTATTATTGCAGGGGAAAGTGTGCATCTAAAATGCATAGAATATAGATTGCAATAGACTTCATACAACAGCTGGTGATGGCTAAGCTAAAAGTTTACCGCCTTAATTATTAATTATTTAAACAATTTTTATATTATTTGCTTGTTTTCTTTTCCTGCACGATGCATCATGAATATATGCATATATATAAAAACTATGTGGCATCGTGTTGCTTTTTGATTTGGAGAAAAGAAAGACCACACAGGGGTTTGTTAATTTTATTTTTTATGATAAAGTGACAGTATTTAAAAGCCCTCAGCAGCAGCACAATCATATTGGATTATACAATGATATATTTTAGGTTTATACAGTGATAGATGTTTAGACATTCACAGTATTACAGTAATAAACGAAAGTGTCTTAATGCACAAACTCCCTATATTCAGACTCTCATTTAAACTCCCGCCACCATCATAATGACCTCATTATCATTCAATCAAAGACAGTTGCCATGGAAAGCATCAAACTGATGTGTGTAAAAAATGCAGCAGGAAGAATCTAATCTTGAGTGAGTCTGCTCCATCTGTTTTAAACACATTCAGAAAAGTAGTTTGGAGGAACGACAGAGTGACACTCCTCCACCAACATCATCTTCACACTGTAACACACAGAACACAGTCAGATCTGACTCAGACACATTATAATTACTGTCACATGTAGAGAAACAAAAACTCACATACATGCACACTTGCATATATATGTATATATAGATTTAGATTTCATTCAATATATATTTAAATATTTAATATTTATGATTCTGTAAAAGCATAAACTATACAACTGTAAATATGTACATAAAAAAAATAACTTACATCTTCTTAACATCAAATAGGATTTCTTTGGGTTTCGCTTTCCTGTTAAGAAATGAGATATTTGCACTACTTTAAGTAATAGTTATATTTTTCAAACTTTCTTATGAAAGTCTGACCACTTTTGTGTTATCATGCAGTCTAACATAAAAGAGTTTGTTGTACTTACATAAAGTTTGTCAGGGTCTTCAGGCAGGCGATATCATCAGTGATGTCGTCATCAGTCAAAGCTGGTTTGCAAAAAAAATAAATAATTATTCAAAGTTATTTTATTTGTTTTTAAACATTCATGTTATTGCTTGCTCTTTGATTTTTTACAGTGCAGTCATTAAAAAACACTCACCAGAGCAGGTCATGTTGCAGACGTTGTGTGATGGGATCATGCCAGAATCACAAGCCAGCTGATCACTGAGCTGAAACACTCCGTACAGGTGCTCAACATCTTTGGCAGCTATGGTCGGACGTGGTTTGGAGCTGGATGGAGCTCCAGATGGTGGAACTTTGGATGGAGCTCCAGATGGTGGAACCTTGGGTGGAGCTCCAGATGGTGGAACCTTGGGTGGAGCTCCAGATGGTGGAACCTTGGGTGGAGCTCCAGATGGTGGAACTTTGGATGGAGCTCCAGATGGTGGAACTTTGGGTGGAGCTCCAGATGGTGGATCTTTGGGTGGAGCTCCAGATGGTGGATCTTTGGGTGGAGCTCCAGATGGTGGATCTTTGGGTGGAGCTCCAGATGGTGGATCTTTGGGTGGAGCTCCAGTTGGTGGAAATTTGGGTGGAGCTCCAGATGGTGGAACTTTGGGTGGAGCTCCAGATGGTGGAGATCCAGATTGTGGAGCCTTTGGTGGAGATCCAGATGGTGGAGCCTTTGGTGAAGATCCAGCTGGAGCCTGAGGTAGAACTCGAGATGATGGAGCCTGAGGTGGACCGCTACGTGGTGAAGCCTGAGGTGGAGCTCCAGATGATGGAGCTTGAGGTTGAACTTGGGATGCAACTTGAGGTGGGGCCTGTGCTGGATTCATCTCTTTATTGTCGACCGTGATGTTTTTGACAAAGCTGGTGTTGAAGGCTGAGATGCTGGCCTTGCAGACAACTGCCTCAGAAAAGAAGAAAGACATAGATGAGGGTCACATAATCTGACATAAAACAGTGCTATTTGGCATCCTGCAGAACAATATCTCACGTCTGGCGATGAGACTGTTCACGGTTATTGTCTCTTCCATGACCGTGATCTGCTGCAACTGAGCGGCGTCCAGCTTGGCCTTCAGCTCACATTTATTCATAATCCGTCCCTCAGTCACACTGAATACCAGCAGAACCAGAGCAAACGCCGCCAGCATCTTCACTGGGTTTGCACGCTTCATCTCTCTCTGTTTGGAAATCTGGAGATTACACGTGTTCAGTTAATCCAGGGAACTCTGATCACATCTTGAAGTAGAGCCAATAACAGATTACAAGTATTCAGTGATTGTATATTCATGAATTAAAGGATTGGCGGGGATAAAAATATCTGTAGATCATGCACAAAAAACATCTTCAACTTAACTAAAATAAAAATGTAAAATTCAGATTAAAACTTAAGTATTAAATAGGTTGAGCCACATATATAGATTATATGTGTGTGTGTGTGTGTGTGTGTGTGTGTGTATATATATATATATGATAATTGAATAATATATTACACAAAAACAAATACTAAATAATTATTACTACACAAAAGCAAATAAAAGTACATTCAATTCAGCAGATGCTTTCATCCAAAGGTTTTATTCCTTTATTTGTTTTTGCAATGACCGGGAGTGAACTTAATGATTAGTTTGAGCAACAAAAAAACAAACAAACATGAAATATCATGAAGAACCAATGCATCTTACCAGAGGTTCTGTTGAGATGCTGCTTGTTGGAGAGTCTTCTCCAGCTTCAGTGTTTTTTTTGTGCTGTGGTCCATCTTATATATGTCCGACTGACCTCCACCTGCACTGTTGGTCCATCCCATCATCACGAGGAGATCATGTTCCTATGATGTCATTGCTCTGAAACATCACAAATGCTGACCAGGAAGCTCAGGTTGTCATCCTTGTTATTATGTATTTGTTTACTTATTTGCTCTCTTTTTCTCCAGTGGTTTCCAGCTGTGAGTGGAATGATGTGAAGCTGATGTTTTGATGCTTGAGTCTCTGTGCTCTGTTTGTCTTTTGATGATGGTGTTCTGCAACACACGCACCCACAACCACAAACAGCAGCATTTCCAATTCAAATAGCTGAATGCCGCACTCATCTTCATCTAGAGCCCACTGCTTGTATAATGGTACTGCTGTGACTCTCGAAAGCCTCAAGTTTTTACTCTGTTTTGTTTGGGCGGATCTGAAGGGCTGACGATGCTTAAAGGATCATTTAGCAATTGTGAATTATGCAATGAAAACTATTCAAATCAAATATTATCTTCTGCATTGTCACATCAGATGAGTTTTGTTCTCAGGAAAAAATTTTTATGCAGCTTTTCTGATTAAGACAGATGAGCTTATTCTCATATGCGATTGAGCTTTAATTTTTACTTTAGATGCATTACATGGTCAGTCTGAAAAATCTTCTTTTTGAAAGCTGAAAATTTCGGTCAGTGTCTTGGTCCAAATCTCTGAGCTTCACTGCGAGGGCTCATTTGAGTGTATTCAAATAGCACACAAATACTTGGTTTGTTCGAAGATGCTTGCTTTGACCTTTGTGTGTTGTTGTTTCAACATGTAAATGTGAACTTCACATGGCACAGAACAAATAAGAAATTGGATAAAAGCACAAACAATTATTTTTAAGCACAATTTCAACGATTATTCATCGTATGCTTGTGGATGTGCAATTCTTTTTTATTATATATACCAATAATTTATTTAATTTGTATTTTTTAATTTATGTAATAAATAATACATTTTTATATTCTATATTTTAATATATTAATGCATTTTTAATGATGCATGGAGCATACTGTGTTCAAAGGAGATAACATGGTCAGTATCATTAATATGCTTATGTAATATAATATGTCCATGGTAGAAGGCTTTGCACAATAGATTTGGTTAAACAGAGTTGATCTTTTATTGTGATTCATTGCACAAAAAAAGACATAAAACAACCACAGCACAAAAATAAATGATTTGAGCTCTTTAAAAAAAAAAAATCATTTTATGAGAATGCATGGCTACTTTTTGAATGGCCATCGTGTGGAGAAAGATGATCTTTCCAGACAGATGGTGTAGTTACCATATCTAGCAGCAGAGGTTAAATAGACCATGCAAACCAGACTTCTTGGATGGTATAACACTTGTTTTGTGTTAGAAAACAAAACCTTTCACTCATGCAAACACTGATTTGTTGGTGTTTTTATTGTAAAGACAAACTTAGACAAGTGTATATATTTTTTTTAAAATATTTGTTTATTTGCATTCTGAGGAAGCCTAACTGAGGCTGTTTTGAGAATATTTTCCAGGTACATTATGGCAGAAAATGCAACAGTAAAATACAAGGGTCTGAGAACTTATTCATGTGATCAGTAGTTCCTGTAGGGTTTATTACAATAATACGTTGGGATGAAATTTAACAGAATATTCATGTCTGTAGAAACGTTGAATGTTTCAGCGACACTCAGCAAAGTACTGCGCAGGATTGATGTTGCGGCACTCGTTCACAGAGAGAATTACAAGTGGCCTAAAAGACAAAAAACACAATCTTGTAAAAGAAGGGTTACATCTTGCAAAGCTTATTTCTGTGGTTAAAAATATATTGCTAATATTAATGTAAAAATATGTACAGAAATATATTTCCAATAAGTTTTAGTTACTTCTATTTCATCATATATTTTTGCCAATTTCTTATGTATATTGTCCGAAATATATTTTATAAATGTATTTCATTAAGACTTGTATGCTTTCAAGTATTGAATAAAATAAAATAATATATTTCTAGTCAGTATTTCTCTTGACTCATACCATCTTATAATCGTCTGACTTACATTTTATTGGGTGGAGAAGCGAAGGCTGAAACAGTGCTGTAAGAAAACAGGAACATTTATTAGAAAAATACACTTGTTTAGTTGCTTTTGGTAATATTGGAATGTTTTACAATGAAGAATTGTCCATTTTCAATTATAATGTGTTTATTTTGCAGAAATATGCTACAAATGTGATCTGTGAGCAGTGACAGAATGTGGTGACTACCAATGGGAATGTAAAAGGTGATCATGTGATTAGTGGGACAAAAGATGACAACTTACGCATTTCTTGCGCTGTCCAGCAGGGTCTTCAAGCACCTGATGTCATCCCTGATGTCATCGTCAGTCAGAGCTTTAAGAGAAAAATTATGTTGGAAAAAAATTGAATAATTTTTTTTTGCAAACAAATCGCATTGTGTGAATTTATTTAAAATCACCGCCCAATAAATTAGTTACATTTCTCATGAGATTGGGTTCAGTCTATTCTGTTTATAATCACTTTTGTAACGTGACTTACCTCTGCAGTTCATGTTGCAGATGTTCAGACTCTGGCCGGATCCGGAATCGCAGGCCACACGGTCGCTCAGCTGGAAGATTCCAAACAGTCTTGTGGCGACATTCTCCTCAGAACTCTCGGAACTCTCGGAACTCTCGGAATTGTCACGAGAAAATCCAGCTGGCCTCCTGAGTGCCCCAGCATGAGATCTCTTTCCCCTTCTGCCGGGACGTCCAGGTTTTCCCCCTGGTCTTTCATTGGGTTGTTGTTGTGGTCTGACAGGGGGTCTCACTGGAGGTCTCACTGGAGGTCTGGGGTCTTCTTGGATGGTGGTGACCAGGCTGGTGTCGAACTTCGAAACATGCTCCACAGAACAAACAACTGAAAGAAAGACAGAAACACTCTTGGCTTACATTTGTATCATTACTAGTTGTCAACTGACAGTGTTTACCCTTGCAACACTTACTTTGGGCGATGAGTGGATTTACAGTTGTATTTCCTGGCACTGTTACGTTTCCAGGCATGTCTCCAGGCACCGTTTCATTTCCAGGCATGTCTCCAGGCACAGTTACGTTTCCAGGCATGTCTCCAGGCACAGTTACGTTTCCAGGCATGTCTCCAGGCACAGTTACGTTTCCAGGCATGTCTCCAGGCACAGTTACGTTTCCAGGCCCATTAGTGACAGTTGCAGGTCCATTTCCTCCCTGATTTCCCCCAAATGCCGCCTCGAGTTGGGACTTCAGCTCACATTTACTGAGAATCCGTCCCTCACTCGCACTGGAGACAGAAGAACCAGAGCCAACACGGCCAACATCTTCACCTTCATCTCTCTCTGGAGATTAAACACATAGCAATGGAAAAATCCAAATTAAACAATCAGTCTATTCTCTTCATACAGTGCTTGAAGTGAAGGAACATAATCACTAATGCAGCCAGCAATCTTCTGGATTTGTTCTCAGCAAAATTGTCCAGAAATGTGCCTTTACCACCCAGACTCTAGCCTTGGAAAACTGTCATAAAAAGTGCTTGTCACTTGGACATCTTTGTACCTTATTTCCCCCTAAGTAGTACAATATTACCACTTTAAGGTACTAATATGAACATTTAATGGGCAGATAACATACAAAGATGCCTTTTTAAGGGTATTAACCCAGTGACAAGCAATTTTTCTGACAGGTTCCCAAGGCTAAAGTTTGGGTGGTCAAGACCAAGTAGATTATTAAAATTACAAACATGTTTTTTATCATTATGCCCTTTAGCAATGCAATTGGTAAACACTTTGCATTAGGTTTTCTACGACCAAGTGGTTCATTATTCTTGCATATTTTGATACAGTTATAAACTGAAGTAGCATTTAGATAAATAAGCTTAAAGCATTTTATACAAAGAGTTCATAAGTGATTTTACCAGAGAAGCTTCGACTGCAGTAGATGTGGGTATAGTCTTCAGTCTTGCTTTAGGCTGGTGTTTGTTTCCACCATCCGTTGTGTGCTGATCAGACGAGCATGGGGATTTTTATACTGAATTTGACATGATGACCTCATCGCATCAAACTCACTAAACCTGTTGAAGAAACACCACATGACTCAAATTCCAAAGACAAATTGTATGTATTGCATAATACTTTTTGAAACAGCTCCTTATCCGGTGTGTCTGATGTGATGTAACTTTACAGAGACGCTCAGGTGGAGGTGAGTCAGGTTTTGCTTCGTCACTTTTTCCTCACGCCATTTCAACTATTTTTAAACTGTGACCATGTAATTATGAGATCTTTGTTGTGTGCCAGTTTCCTGGAGGATGACCCAGACTAAGTGGCTCTGCAAATAATTTTAACTTTTTATTATTAGTAGTAGTAGTATCTTGTTTTACATTTTAATTTCAAAAGGTTAACACTAAACTTAAAGGGATAGTTCACCCCAAAATGAACATGTCGTTCCAAACATGTTAGACGTCCAAACCTCGTTTCCGGAAACAAATTAAGACCTTTTTTCATCTCCAGAACATACTATGATCAATATTTTTGATGAAGTCTGAGAGCTTTCTGACCCTCCCATAGACAGCAAGTATACTACTATGATCAAGGTCCAGAAACATAGCAAGGACATCGTTAAAATAATCGAAAAAGGAAACGGCGCCATTCTGGAGAGTATCCACTGAACGTAAACAACGTATGCTGTTCAGTGTATGTTCTCAAAAATGGTGTTATAGGGTGACACGGAGACTAAATACTAAATAAAGAATAATCAGTGTATGTTCTCAAAAATGGTGTTATAGGGTGACACGGAGACTAATTGTTGAATAAAGTCGTAATTTAGTTCTCTTTGCACACAAAAAGTAATCTCATAGCTGCAAATAATTACGGTTGAACCACTGATGTCACATGGATTATTTTAATGATCTCCTTGCTACGTTTCTGGATGTTGATCGTGTTCATTACATTGCTGTCTATGTGAGGGTCAGAGAGCTCTCGGAATTCATCAAAAAATATCTTAATTTGTGTTCTGAAGATGAATGGAGGTCTTACGGGTTTGGAACGACATGAGGGTGAGTCATTTTTGGGTGAACAAACCCTTTAAGGACTCTAAGTTTTTTATTTATTTATTTTTAACTGATGTCAAAAGTAGAGCTGTCAGTGTAATATCAGTGTATTATTATTATTATTATCAATCAAGTTTGGTGTGCTCTTATTACACACACACACACACACAAAAAAAAAAAAAAACCATGCAATTTGTCAAGTTTAACACGTTTTGTGCAATGGTATTCAAAATGTTTCAGGGTTAAATGTTATGCTTTGAATTATCAATGCAAAAATTAAGAATAATGGCTTTAACTAGCAAATTTCAATGCAAACTTTTGATTTTTTTAATTTTTTTATTTAAAAGTATATAAATAAGTAAAGACATCACTTTTTTTATTTATTTATTTATTTATTTTTTTTTACATTTATTTATTTTCAAATAACAGTTTATTGATATACTACTATTCAAAAGGTTTGGGGCATGTTTTATTTTAATTTATTTTTTTCATTGATGGTATACTGAACATCCATGCATCTATGTAAAGAGAAATCTCCAACTGTGTGACGTTTGCTCAGTAGCCATTGATTTACTGATCAGATTTGGTTGTGGTGTTCACTGGAAACAGATATTCATTCCAGAAAGGATTTCTACCATTCACTCACTCAAAAACTGATTCACTGATAATTATTTATTTGAAGTTTATAGAGAAGTCAGGCTCAGACAAACAACTCTTTTATGAATATGGTTTTATTTGCAGTCTGTGGTATGCTGTAGGACAGGTAGAAGCAGAGATCAGCACAATTGTGGCTATTGTTAAAAACATTTTTTTAGGTGTATTATGCAAATACAACTCAAGAGTGAAATACAAGAGATGTAGAAGTCCGAGATCTGATCATTTAAGCTACTTTATGTGATCAGTAGTGCCCCGATCCCCTTTTACCAGCAAATTAACCATCAAGTGTATAACAGTAATGCAATGACATTGGCGGCAAATCATGTGCAGCCTAAAAGACAGTCAACACGATCTTGTGAAACAGGTTTTACGTCTTGCAAAACTTATTGCTGTAGTTTATTGCTTTAACACTTTAACAAACATTTTAACACTACTATAATAACATAATAAAAACAGCACACAATTAATTTAATTTAATTTATTTAAGCAGTTGCTTTCTAAATGGAATGGAATTTTCAGTGTGATTAACTCATAACTGACTTACATTAGAAACCATATGGCAAAAATACATATTTTCAGATACTGAATATATTTGAAATATACTGTAAATATACAAAAATAGACAATTATTTTGGTAACATAATTGACGGTAAATATATTTACATAAATATATTTCAGATTTTTTATGCAGCAAGAATTAAGAGTAAGGACATTTATGTTACAAAAGATTTTTATTTCAAAGAAATTCTGTATTTCAGTATTTCACAATCACTGTTTTTACAGTGAAATAAATGTAGCCTTGGTGAGCAGAAAAGACTTCTTTCAACACCTTTAAAAAAATATATTAATTATTCCAGACTTCTGATTGGTAGTAAAAATACTGATAAATATGAAGTTTAAAAGACTATAACCGTATGATAAGAAAGACTTTTTATTATTATACACCCTTAAATAGTGTCAGAAAGACAAGTCACAGCATAAACACAATAAATTAAAAAATAAAAAAATAAAATCATTAAAGTTACTTGTAATGAATATGAAAAGTCAAACTCCGGACTGTGTGTTGCATGTATAGTGGGTGGACTGGTATTGCACACCTGTGGTTGGATTCCTGTTATGTAATTTTAGCCATCCTGCCAGACAGTTTCGGCAGTAGTTAATAACCAAACAGACGTACGTTGTGTTCTTACAGAGCTGCTGTATCTACAGTATTAGACAAAGTCAAGCTATTCAACTATAAACGATACTATGATGCATTTCCATGATAAGGCTGTCAGTCTTTGTTCAGTTCTGCAAAATACATATTCCTTCAAATATGCAGATACCCACAAAAGTATTACTGAATTGAAAAGTATTTTAAAGTCTGTACATAGTGGCTCAAACATGTAATTAGACACTTTACTTCATCGCATCAGATGCAAAATATCAAACTAAGTCGCTTTCCACTTTATTATCAAAAACCAAAATTAATCATATTTACATAAAACGCGTAACACAAACATAATAAAATAACATCTTTTTTTTTTTTAATTGCTTAGACACTAAAAGTGATACTTGGGCCCCACTTAGTGAAACCATTCACTCTCTAATCTTTAGACAAAGCCTGCAAAACTACAAGCACATTACATGCTTTATTCTTTTTCTTTTTTAAATAAAAAAATTAAAGTTGCTATTTTAGTTTTTATTCATGTTTTGCAAGTTTTCGTTTCAATTTAATGTAAACCTTTATTAATTTTGTAGTGTTTTTGTCATTTTTAGTATAGTCTATATAGTTTTTATTAATCTTCTTTTACTATCAGTTTTTTACTGCATCAAGTTAAATTAAAAATATGAGAAATGTTGTTTTTGCAATTAGCTGAAATAAAAACAAGTTTAAGCTTTTTAATATTTATTTCAGTTAAGTTTATTTTTAGTTAACTATGGGTTTGAATAGTTAACAAAAACTAAAAACATAAAAAAAAAAAACTTTACCTAAATAATTGTTAAGAAGCTAAAACCTATTTTAGACACCTTTTTTTTGTTTTTCTTGAATGAGGTGCTTGTGTTTCTGGTTTGTCAGTGACATTTTTAAGTGTGACTTCAGTGTCCAAAAACTTTTAGGTTCAGTTGGATCTGTTATTAAATATCCTAACTGCTGGGTTATTAAATACACTTCTATTTATTCAGGTTCAGTATCACACAAACACTCCCTTATTGCACCATGAAAAATCTGGAGAGAGAACAGAATGAACTATCAGACGAGAAACATGATCATGTGTTATGACGCAAGTATTGAATATCAGAGACGATCCATTTGACAACTGTCTGACAAAGAAAACTTCAATTGTTCTGCATCTCTAAAGCAAGGTATCGGTTTGCAGGAAGTGAGGATGGGTCAATAGAGTTTGAGCTATTTTGAACACAAGATGAATGTCAGCATGACTCAGCATAAATGTCAACATCATCCTCTCACGGCTGTGATAAACTGATATCTAATAGTTAAATATGATTAAATATTTCGCCCACACTACGGCCTTTGTCACATAAAGTATCAAAGGCAGGTGGAGATCACTGCTCACTTGTTAGCAGCTCATTTGTTTAAACATCTAATGAATTGCATTGGGATATTTAAATATTTACATGGCTACTGCATTTAACTGATGTATGCTGCTATTCAAAAGTTGTACTTTGAGGTAAATATCAACCAACACAACTGCACAGATCAGGCAGCTGAAGAACGTAATCACTTTACAAAGCGATTCACGTGAAACTCACTGACATTTGTACTTGAGGTTTCATGTGGAGTACCGCTTTTAAAGCAAGAAGTATGTGCAGCTTTCAGTTCTTGGTTGTGTGCCAGTGGAAAATAATTTCAAATGCATGTTTTACATGACTGCTGTGATGGAGCTGTGTCATTGTGTGATTACATTTCACCAAAAGAATGTTTTCTCCTCAACCGAAAGGTTTTGATTGCAGTTTTGATAGGAGCATGATCTCATCTCTGCTGCTGCTCCAGCGGCTCTGGATGTGAACTCAATGTGAACTTCTGGAAATCAGCGCCTGTGGAAATACAGCACAGTCACACACTGCCCCAAATGCTCAGATTTTTAATCATTTTGTCCCCTGTGAGCTGCTAAAATCCTCATGTTTCAGAGTGTTTCATGCAACATGTGTGATGTCATATTGTCATGTTGATAGAGAATCTCCTCAAGGTACAGTGATTTTGTGGCATGTGCATTTCATGATATGCTGCATTCAAGCACAAAACCACCGCCACAGTGTCTGAAAACAAACTATCTGAAAGTATTTCACCCTAAAATAAAATGATCACCACCATCATCTACAGGTTGTCAAGTTCTGAAGAAAACAAACAAAGCACAATCAAAATGACAATTTCTTGTTTCCAGAAGACAAATGACAGGCCAAAGACAACTTATACTTATCATGTAACTAAACCATGAATGTTTGTCTTTAAATTAGTGGTACGATGGCAATCCATTATTACTGCGTCAGATATAAACATTGGCTACAGCCTATGTGTGTTTATGGATACAGAATATTCACTTGAGATATAAATTCATGTTCCAGTTCTATTAAAAATGCACAAGGAACATGTTTAGGTTTGACACACACACACACACACACACACACACTGTTTCTCCACTTACAGATCAAGAACATCCCAACGTGTGAAGGACAACTATTGCTCAGGTTGTGTTTACATCATGTAACCTTTATAAATGCAAAACGTGCATTTGTAAGGTGGCAAGGAAATAATGACTGAAGAAATAAGCCTTCCAGCAACACTTTTCCTGATTATTCAGGGCGGGAGACTAAGTTTAAGAGCTTAAGAGATAGGATCTTTTGTAAGAATAAAAGGTGAGTGTTGCCAAACGTGAATGGTTTGTGTGAGTGACTCTGAATGTATGACTTTAAAGCATTCCTCTACAAATATAGAGAGCTTTACGTGTACATTACTGAAGTCAATTAATGTCAATCTTCTCGAACTGACCTATAGACTGTCTGTTTGGTGTGTTTGATGTGTGTGTTTCTCTGTGATGAGACTGAAGCGAGGCCTGAAGGGTCAACAGATCGAAGTTTCTCCTCTGATATTTCTTAACTGCTCCAGATTCATAATGTTGCATGTCTGGAGTCTTCGGTGTCAATCTGAGGAGAAATCAGAAATCTTTTGAGACTGGTAAAAATTTGGAGCACATTTTTACTTTCCCCTATTGCCCTTGAACTATGATGTCATCCGGCTAAGTTACGTATATGCTCCAGATGTTATTATATGATTATCAGCATGCAGTCATTACATTTCTATGTAGGCCAGTACATTAGTGTCACCTGGTTTCCTCAACAAAAACCCAGTGCGATTTTAAGATTGGCTTATGAATTCTGAAGCCTAAACACAAATGTCAGAAGTAAAAAGATAAATGTAATTATAAATGAACAAAACCTCACCACCAGTAAGCTTCTTACAACTCTTTCAGTTTTTATTTAAAAACACTTTCACAAGTTTGAGTTAGAATAGTTTGTAAGAGTTTGAATAAACACAGTGAGGCTGTGAAAGCGACTAGTGAGTAGATGAGTTTTTCTGTTCTGTGTTTGGTATTTAGTGTCTCCGACAACCTCTGAAGTCCCATTTAACCACTTGATAGCAATCACCTTTTTACAATCTAGAATAAAACATCAGAATATCTTGATTTTGTGTTCACCACAGACAAAAGAAACAGGTTTATAAACAGGTTTTAGCCTATAAAAATACATAATCCCTGCAGCACTGCTAAAGCACTGGTGATTTATTTACTGATTTGAAACCCTAATGTGTGCTGTATGTGGCCTAAAGTATCCCCTGGTGGCCGTAGAGTGAACTGCAGTCTGTTGAACTATTGCTGGCACTGGGTAGAGTGTATCTGAGCTTTACTGACAGCAAAAACTAGTGTGTATTATGGAAGCCCATTTCCGCCACTGAATAAAAACAAAAAAGGTAATTGACTTTTTATTTCACAATTCTGACTTCTGAATTGCATGATATAAACTCACAATTCTTTCTTTTTTTCAGAATTGCATGATGTAAACTCGCAATTCTTTCTTTTTCTCAGAATTGCATGATATTAACTCGCAATTGCGAGTTAAAAAGTCATAATTGTTAGATATAAACTCACAATTCTGAGAAATAAAGCAAGAACTGCGAGATATAAACTCACAATTCTGAGAACATAACAGTCTTTTTCCCACCCTCAAAATTGGACTTCAGCTCGCAATTTTGACTTTATAACTCGCAATTCTGATTTTTTAAGATATAAAGACAAAATTTTGAGGAAAAAAGTCAGAATGTAAAATCAGAATTGTGAGATAAAAAGTAAAAAAGTCAGAATTATGACTTTATAACTCGCAATTCTGATTTTTTAAGATATAAAGACAAAATTTTGAGGAAAAAAGTCAGAATTGCAAGTTTATATCACGCAATTCTGAGAAAAAAAAGTCAGAATTGCAAGTTTATATCACGCAATTCTGAGAAAAAAAGTCAGAATTGTGAGATGAAAAATTGCAATAACCTATTTTTTAATTATTATTCAGTGGCGGAAACGGGCTTCCATAATAGTGAATACATCAGAAAAAACATACATTTTCTCAGCTAAAAAATGCTAACATTTTAATTTATTCAAATATTAAAAGATGATAGGATGCAAAGTGAATTTCTCTTCATTTAATACCAGTAGGCTTATGTACTTGTAATTGTGTCTGTGTCTCTCACACCTGTCCAGATGTGAGCTGACGGCATGCACTCTTGCGATCTGACCGGGATACAGTCCCAGAACATCTCGGCCCTGCCGGCGAGCACTGGAGAAACACAGTAAACACATCAAACACACATGATGCAGACAGTAAAACATGCTAACATGCATCAAATCAGTATATATACTAAAGCAATAAACCAGATCAAACTGGCCAAATTTTGTCTAAAACATTAAATGTTGACATTTTAAGTTAAATGAATACAGTTGCAAATGAAATTTCTTAATTTAAACACTTTATTGTCTAGAACTGAAAGCGGTTAATTTTGACCTGTTAGGAGTCAAAGACTCAAAAACCTTTGGACATACGTGTGTGTTGGATGGTTTTTGGTGTCCTGACTTTCCTTAAATTCGTGCAACCTCAGAGCAACTCCTGACCCGGCCATCCTGCACTGAACCCTTGCATAAAAACATCAGTAAAATTAATTTGGTTAAGTCTTACATGCTCATTCATAGCAAATGCACATAAATATAAAGTAGCCCTATACAGTGAACACAATGGTTTGCATTTCAAACAAGCCTAAGCTGGTTTGCTTGTCTATCAACCTGATTTAGACAGGTGTTGGGTTATTAGCTGGTTAGGCTGGAAGACTAAGTAGACCAGCAAACGAGTTTCAATATTAAGTAAAATGCTGATGAACATTGTTATGCAGCTTCAGAAACAGAATTATGAATAGATCTCCATGAATTGTTGATAGTTCAATATTCAACCTTTGATGTAAACCATGTTAGGTAAAAAAATAAAATAAAAATAAAATGTGTCTCGTTGTTTTCGCTGAGTGAGCCACAGCTGAGGATATTATTTACAGGTCACAACCAAATCACACGTTCAAATGCAAACTCTTCGTAGAAAACAAATTGATCCCTGTTTTGAAAGACAAACACAAGCCATCTTACCTGCTTGTTTTCAGTCAGCGTACAGATGCATTTGCACAATGCATGGTTGAAAGTCAGCGTCCTTATGAGAGCAATGGACAGCAGTGCTTCTGTTACAGAAATCTGACACAGAGACACTGATACTGATACTACACTCATCACATCAGTCAGTATCCGGTGCATTTCAATCTAGAAGCTCTAGGTCTGCAGTTTAAAAGCTCTGGTCTGGAAGCAAACAAATGCAACATCTAAGATTAATTATGTTTTATAAACTTAACTTTTGCAATCTGAATACTATAATAGTACTTTTGCATATACTTATATATGTGTGTAAATGTATATATAATTTTATAAATATATAACTTTTTACCATTGTTGCCATTGTTAATACCTGAAAATAAAATATTTTTTTGTCCGTTTTTTTATTTTATTTTATTTTTTTATGATTGCATGTCTGAGATTAAAATGTCCTGAAGTTCAGAGTCTGAGGCTTAAGGCTAGATGTGGATCTGGATTTCACTTCTCAGGTTTGTGTTTGTGTGTGTGTGTGTGTGTGTGCTAAAGGTGAAAATTAATTCAATCAATCTGTATGGTATATTTTTATGACCCCACTTTTGTTTACCTTTCTTACATTGTTTTTTAAAAATAATAATTGAAAATAAATGTAATTTAATAATAATAATATTTTTTTATTTAAATATAAAAACATTGAATAAATGTACATGTATTAATTTTAAAATACAAATTGTATTAATATTTTAATACTAGTTGTAATTTATAAATTATATATTATATAACTTAGATATTAATTCATACATATAAATAATATATTAATTACATTTATTTATTTTTTATTTAATTTATATTTATTTATTTATTTGAATGTAAACTTACAAATAATAGTAATGTGGAGTAATTTTAATAATTTAATAATACTTAAATGTATTTATTAAAACGTGTATTTGTCACGTTTTATTCTGAAGCTTCAGTTTTATGTTTTGAACACAAGAGGGAGACATCCTGCAACCTTTCATGTGAAGTCCTTATAAACTATGCACTCCACGTGTAGTCTAATCAAAAGATGCATGGAATAAGTTTATGAAAATTATTCCCCAAATTTGTGACTTTGATAGACTAGAGGTTGTTGTTCAAAGTCTAGTTTGAGTCTTAGCAGTAGCCTATTATTATTTCTGTGTCCTTCGTTTTGTGAATAGCATTTCTGCATTCATTAAACAGGACAAAGGGCCCCAAATCCTCAATCTGTCCCGGGACAGAGGCGGGGAAACTCACTGCAGCTGGTGCTTTTATTATCATTTGACGCATATTAAGTGCTTTTTGGTGCTGTATGTAAATATATGATGCGTCTTTTCGGTCGGTGGGAGGTCCATAAAGCATTTATCATTCATATGTAGGAGAACAACAAAAGCCTGGCGAGCGACAAAGCCCGGAAGAGGAGGAGGACGGGGGGAGCGTCCGGTAAAAACGGGTCCCGGTGTGACGTCGAGAGGGTTCCTCCTCCGTCCCACTGGCAGCGACTGAATGGCTGGGACTGGAGACGAAATTACGATTCCTACTATTGCGAAGGTCCAGCTCATTTATATTAATAAGCGCAGACTGACGTTGCTCGCTGACCTCCCAATGACAAGGCTTAGTCTATGAATATTAATTAGCCCCGGCCGACGGTGTTTGGAAACCCTCAATGGGTTTTAAAAATATATATTAATAAGCCTTACTGCATTAAAGCTTATATCCATGATGAGTAACAAAAAAGAACAAGTGTATATTATGCAATTATTAATATTCTTGTACATAAACTAAAATGTCACATGTCTCTGTTTATTTTTTTTTCTATTAGATGTGCAGTATTACTTTTGTATTTATTTTATATTTGTATAATATTTCTATTAAAAATGTTAATTTTTATTTTTATTTATAAATGTTAAATGTTATTTATTTATATTTTTCATTATATGTGACCCTGGAGCACAAAAGCAGCTATAAGTAGCACGGGTATATTTGTAGAAATGGGTCCAAATGATCGATTTTTTCTTTTATGTCAGAAATCATTAGAATTTTAAGTAGATCATGTTCCATGAAAATATCTTTTCCTACCGTAAATCTATCAAAACTTAGTAATATGCATTGCTAATAACTTCATTTGGACAACTTTAGATTAGATTTTCGCAATATTTTGATTTTTTTATGCACCCTTAGATTCCAGATTTTCAAATAGTCAGCCAAATATTGTCCTCCTAACAAACCATACATCAATGGAAAGCTTATTTATTCAATCTGAATTTCAAAAAACGCAGAAGGTTTATCTTATGAATATTAATGAGCTCCCAGTGACGTCTCACGCTGACCTTCCAATGCCGACGCTCGCCTCATTAAAATTAAGAAGGGGGCCTTCGCCGTAGTAGGCTTCGGGAAATTCGCGTGCTGGAGACGGGGTGCGCCGTCAAAGCGCTCTCTGCATCGGGTTACGCCATCATTCATCCAGGGTCATTCGGTTCACCGGGGTAACGGAGATGATGGCCGCATCACGGGCGCGCGTGCCTCCGTGCTCCTCATGAGCGACCGGCGGCGGCAGCAGCGTGCGGGTTTGGGTTTGTTTCACACCGGGCTGGCGTGGGTCCGATCCCACCGTCTGGCGGAGCGTCTGCCAGGTAACGTACTGCGTGCTTCGCGTTGTTTATTTTTCCTCCATCAGCGAGCAGCATCACGGACGAGGCCGAGCATCCGCGCTGGAGCGGGGTGGAGATGCTCCTCGGCCTTGTCCGTGATGCTGCTGGACATAACAAGCGCTTATTTACACATCGAGCGCTGTTTTGATAGAAATGTACATTATAAACACATTCAGACCACATCCTGCGTGGTATTATTGATGCGCGTCCACCATTTTACGCATTTCGGACAAATATAAAACAAGAGGCGGGTGCAGTTCTCATCTTCTGGTCTAGATGCATGCATGCATGTGTGTTTGTATAGTTTGTTATCACAGCCGTGTTTTTGAACAAACATGTATTAATGTTCATAGGCACGCTTGTTCATGTTCGTCGCGCGCTGTCAGTCCGCTGTATGTATTTATTATGATAGCGATGGATTATATAACAGCAGCTCAATATGACACAAAAGCCGCTGCTTCATTGTGGTTATTGTGATTTGTCATGTTAATCGCTGTCACATTCGTGTGTGTGTGTGTGATGCCCAACCGTGTCCGCCATTGTTTTTGTTGACATTGGTTTGGGTGGCTTCTGTTGTTTAGACATCTCGTTTTTCCTAACGACGGGAATTATGCATCTGTTTTATTCGACGTGTGTCAAAATGAGCCTCTTTTGTTAAGAATATGTTTTTAATTTCTGAATTTAAATCATTTTGATGTTTTTTTGAC
The DNA here is from genome assembly GCF_018340385.1 of Cyprinus carpio. NCBI lineage: Eukaryota > Metazoa > Chordata > Actinopteri > Cypriniformes > Cyprinidae > Cyprinus > Cyprinus carpio. The sequence goes on along the minus strand of NC_056597.1, from coordinate 36,922,222 downwards.
TTTAAGTCAAAAAGGTTTTTGTCGTGAAGCTGGGAAAAAAGCTTGTTTTGTTATAATATTTTATTATAATTTATTAAAAAATAAGCAATTTTGTTTTAAAATGTTATTAATATTTCATAAAAAACAAAATCTGTGTGGTGTAATCAGTGTGCAGGGAGCCATTTTGTTGTCATCATGTTTGATTCCAGGATGATGCTAAATAAAAATGATAAAGGTCTAATATTTGAAGTGATTTTAAGATCGTTGCGAGGTTGATTCGGAAGTTCTAAGGTAATGAAGCGAAAGGTTTGATTCCAAGGATGTAAGATTCTAAGACTGATTTAAAATATTCTATTGTTCTTAGGGTTCTAAGATTCCTCGTAACATTCTGATTTCTTATGTTCATTCTCAGATGGGTTTAAGACTCTCATGTGGTTTTAGGTTCTTCTAAGATTGATTGTAGAAATCCAAGATTGATTCTGAGGTTGTAAAGGTGATTTGTGAGATTTTAAGGTTGATTTGAAATCAATTCTAAAATTATACTAGAGCTGCACGATTATGACAAAAATCATATTGTCGATTATTCACTTGAACATGTAATTGTCATTAATAATTACAACTATCACAATTTACATTGAATGATGTTTATACCATTGTTTGATGTAACTGCATGCCATATTTTTATATGAAAATAAACAAGCTGAAAAACTGAAAAACTTTTAGTGCTTTTCTATAGTATTAAGCCACAGATGTCAACTATACATCAGATTGGTTTCTTCTTCTATAAAAATTATATATATATATATATATATATATATATAATACCATTTTTTATATTATATATATATATATATATATATATATATAATATATATATATATATATATAATATATATATATATATATGGTATTATTAAAATAAAACAAAAATTAAAATAATGGAAAAACCCTTAAGATAACATGTAGAAAGTAAAAAATGCATCTTAAGCACACAGAATAACATAAGTGGACTTTAAACGATTAATTGCTGCTTTGAACGATTACGTAATTGTGGCATTCATAATTGTAATCACGATTAGAAATTCGATTAATTGTGCAACCTAAATGATACTAACTGAAAAATTACAAAGGTTTTATTTTAAGATGATTCTCAGGTTGATTTCAAGTTTAAAATGATATTATTCTAAAGCTGGAACATTCTAAGCGTGAGTCATAGTTTTTAGTCAAGTTGAATGTGAGTTCTGTTTACTGTAAAATTCTATTTTATTTTGGTATTATTTAAGAGTTGAAACTGAGATGATTCTAAGAGTTGATTTATTAAGGGGTTCAACAGGACGTTTTCTTACAAAATTCAAAATTTGAAGAGGTTCCAAGATTGATTCTGAGGTTGTAAAGGTGATTTGTGAGATTTTAAGGTTGATTTGAAATCAATTCTAAAATTATACTAACTGAAAAATGACAAAAGTTTTATTTTAAGATAATTGTCAGGTTGATTTCAAGTTTAAAATGATATTATTCTAAAGATGGAACATTCTAGAAAAAAACAGGACGTTTTTTTACAAAATTCTAAGGTTCTAAGATTGATTCTGAGGTTCCAGTGTTGGTTCTGGTGCCATCGGGTTGTTTGATAGGTTGATTCTGAGCTGGTTCTAAGATTCTGAGTTTGATTATGTGGTTCTAAGATGAATTCCAAGGTTCTAAAGCCTCATCATAATCCAGAGAAGAGGTCGACGGAAACAGGGCTGTGTTCAGAGTCATGCATCGCTTCAGCATCCAGTGTGAGAGAGAGGAAGAGAAGGCCGCGGGAAGGGGCTCTTAACAATGACTGTATTTCTCATGGAAGTGTGTGTGTGGGAGAGGGGGGGAAGCGGAAGAGAATGACCCGTGTGTGTGTGTGTGTTTTCTCTCTTTTGTTGTTTCCTTCCAGGCTGAGTCACCACTGGAGTGTCTGAAGGGTCGAGAGAGAGAGAGAGAGAAAGTGAAGGAGGAGGCTGAGACGTTACATCACAACGTGGCAGAGAAAGTGAGAGGAAGAGTGTGAGAGAACAGGAGAAGCAGAGCGAGGGAACAGGACAGAACCGCCAGCAGGACGTCGAGCGCTGGACTGACCCTTGAACTCTGACCTCGGAGCCAACATGAATGACCAGAACGTAGTGAAAGAGGGATGGGTGCAGAAGAGAGGTGAGAAACAGCAGCACTGAAATACTGATGTAGTGTCTTTCTGTGTGCTTGATCGAGTCGGGGTTTTATTGGTTTCGCAGGTGAATACATTAAGAACTGGAGACCGCGGTACTTCCTGTTAAAGACGGATGGGTCGTTTATTGGATATAAAGAGAAGCCGCAAGATGCAGATCTGGCTTATCCACTCAACAACTTCTCTGTGGCCAGTGAGTCTCTCTCATTCATTTTAAACAGGGTTATTGTATTTAACTATAAATAAAACCAAAAAAAATGAAGGAAAAAATAACGCAAAAATAAATTGAATAAAACTAAACCAAGATGAAAAAAATACTTGAAAAGTAAAATAAACTTAAAATACAATAAATTAACTAAATAAAGCCATAAAAAATAAGTAAAATTAAAAAAAAAAAAAAATTTAATAAAACTAAACCAAGATGAAAAAAATAAAAGAGGTCCCATTACAATTACTAAATAAAACCATAAAAAATAGTTAAATTTCACATAAAATAAAATGAAAAAATACATGAAAATTAAACAAGAACATACTCATTTTCATTTTGTTTTAACATTATGTATTAAAATTTGCACTGATAAATAAAAATGAATACAAATATACAGGTGCTTCTCAATAAATTAGAATGTCGTGGAAAAGTTAATTTATTTCAGTAATTCAACTCAAATTGTGAAACTCGTGTATTAAATAAATTCAATGCACACAGACTGAAGTAGTTTAAGTCTTTGTTTTTTTTTAATTGTGATGATTTTGGGTCACATTTAACAAAAAAACACCAATTCACTATCTCAACTAATTAGAATATGGTGACATGCCCATCAGCTGATCAACTCAAAACACCTGCAAAGGTTTCTTGAGCTTCAAAATGGTCTCTCAGTTTGGTTCACTAGGCTACACAATCATGGGGAAGACTGCTGATCTGACAGTTGTCCAGAAGACAATCATTGACACCCTTCACAAGGAGGGTAAGCCACAAAACATTCATTGCAAAAGAAGCTGGCCGTTCACAGAGTGCTGTATCCAAGCATGTTAACAGAAAGTTGAGTGGAAGGAAAAAAGTGTGGAAGTAAAAGATGCACAACCAACCGAGAGAACCGCAGCCTTATGAGGATTGTCAAGCAAAATCGATTCAAGAATTTGAGTGAACTTCACAAGGAAAGGAATGGACTGAGGCTGGGGTCAAGGCATCAAGAGTCACCACACACAGACGTGTCAATTTGGCTACAATTGTCATATTCCTCTTGTTAAGACACTCCTGAACCACAGACAACGTCACAAACTCCTCACCTCAGATAAAAAGAAGAAGAACTGGACTGTTGCCCAGTGGTCCAAAGTCCTCTTTTCAGATGAGAGCAAGTTTTGTGTTTCATTTGGAAACCAATGTCCTAGAGTCTGGAGGAAGGGTGGAGAAGCTCATAGCCCAAGTTGCTTGAAGTCCAGTGTTAAGTTTGCCACAGTCTGTGATGATTTGGGGTGCAATGTCATCTGCTGGTGTTGGTCCATGTGTGTTTTTTGAAACACCAAAGTCACTGCACCCGTTTACCAAGAAATTTTGGAGCACTTCATGCTTCTTCTGCGACCGAGCTTTTTGAAGATGCTGTTTTCATTTTCCAGCAGGATTTGGCACCTGCCCACACTGCCAGAAGCACCAAAAGTTGGTTAAATGACCATGGTGTGCTTGACTGGCCAGCAAACCTCACCAGACCTGAACCCCAGAGAGAATCTATGGGGTATTGTCAAGAGGAAAATGAGGAAACAAGAGACCAAAAAATGCAGATGAGCTGAAGGCCACTGTCAAAGAAACCTGGGCTTCATACCACCTCAGCAGGGCCACAAACTGATCACCTCCATGCCACGCCGAATTGAGGCAGTAATTAAAGCAAAAAAAGCCCCTACCAAGTATTGAGTACATGTACAGTAAATTAACATACTTTCCAAAAGGCCAACAATTCACTAAAAAATGTTTTTTTTATTGGTCTTATGAAGTATTCTAATTTGTTGAGAGAGTGAATTGGTGGGTTTTTGTTAAATGTGAGCCAAAATTAAAAGAACCAATCATCACAATTTAAAAGAACCAAAGACTTAAATTACTACTTCAGTCTGTGCGCATTGCATTTAAAATTTTAATAGTATCTCATTGATACTTAAATAACACTGCTTTATAATGTTTTAATAGTATCTCATTGATACTTAAATAACACTGCTTTATAATGACCCATTAATACTGTGGGGAAAAAGATATGAAAATATTTACTTCTAGTGTATGTTTTCTGTCAGAATAAAATAAATAATGTGTGATCAACCTCAAGATTTTCTACCAGTGTTTTGAGATTTTTTTTTTAATTGTATGAATGATATGAGTGTGTCGTGTTTTTGGTAACCCATCAGATCAGTTTTACTGTTCTCTAGATCCATGACTCACTTCATTCAAAGCAAACTGATTTAATTTGAGCGTCACATGCTGACGTCATCAACATGAGTCTGCCGCTGTCATCTGAGATGATGACATCTTTATTCCACATACATGAATTATATTATTCAACCTGCATCCTCCTCATTGGTCAGAGTGTCAGCTGATGAAGACGGAGAGACCCAAGCCCAACACCTTCATCATCAGGTGTCTGCAGTGGACCACTGTGATCGAGCGCACGTTTCACGTGGACACGCCTGAACACACCTAACAAAAGCCCAAAACAAACCAAAATCAAAACACACTAAAAATTCACAATAAATGTTAGTAAAACTCTAAATATGACCTGTGACCTGTCACAATAAAAAAAATTAAAAAAACTATAAAGCATATTACATTTTAATGTACTGTTTAAAATTAAACAAACAATACTTAAATTAATAATTAAAAAATTTATCAAAAAAATTAACACAAGAATGTATTTAAGAATTTTTTTGTCTAGTGTCCTTTTGTTAATTGTATACCTTGTGTAATTTATTCAGAGATCGCCATAAAAATAGCCTTGATACTGGCATGGCATTAAAAAGTGAATAAATTATAATAATAATAATAATTCAAAAACGGTTATTTTTAACATTAGGCTACATCTTTTCCCCTACTTCTTTTCTTAATAGTCATTACTAGATTAATAATCACAATATAGCTATTTTTTTATTTTATCTTTGTTGTTATAAATAAGAACCGATGCAAAAAAGAAACAAGTGTATTACGTACTACTTTCATTCGGCATCTAAACAAGCATTCAAGAAAAAACAAATAGTGAAATGTAAAAATCACTTGAGTGTGTCGATTAAAAATAAATTGATTATTAAAACTACAAAAGCAGTTCAGTCAAGCATCACATGATTTCCTCTCTTCTTTTTTGATCACCGTTAATGAGACAGACAACAGTGTTATGCACAGATCAACACATGCAACGTTTTTCCCCAAACGTTCTCTTAAGATATAACAGATTATGTTTGTGTGAATACTTATAAAAATATATTTAGTCTACTGTAAATCTGTAGATGTGTACTCAGAAAACGTACAAATAAAGATGTTTAATCACTATTTGGAGCACTGCGATCACTAGATAAGGGCTTAATGAATGAATGTTTGTGAAAATCTCAAATTCCACGAAAATCGACATGTAAAAAAAAAAAAAAAAAATTGCCCGCGGATCAAAATTAGCCAGTATGCATTAGTGCACTTTTTGCCTGGACAAAATATCGCTCTGTCACAATTGATTGCACTTTTGGTAACCAGGGATGAGTGGGTCGAGGCCATTCAGATGGTGGCAGACAAGCTGGCCAAACAGGAAGAGGAAGGAATCCTGTGTAGCCCCATCTCTCAGATCGAAAACGTCAACGAGGAAGAGATGGACACGTCAACCAGTCATCACAAACGAAAGGTAGAGCGGCGGATCGATGGGGTTTAACGCGCAGGCGCTCATTCTGACGTCTCTCTCTCTCTCGTTTGACAGACAATGAATGACTTTGACTATCTGAAGCTGCTGGGTAAAGGCACATTTGGGAAGGTGATTCTGGTGCGGGAGAAAGCCAGCGGCACATATTATGCAATGAAGATCCTGAAAAAGGAGGTTATTGTTGCCAAGGTACGAGAAGTGATTCTCTGAGAAACGCTGGGCGTCAGCTGTGATGAACTTCTGTCTGTCTCTCTCTCTTTCAGGATGAAGTTGCTCACACGCTCACCGAGAGCAGAGTTCTGAAGAACACTAGGCATCCCTTTCTAACTGTGAGTGATGGTTGTGTTTTTTTTCTTCCTGTATTTAAAAAGAAAAGAGCAATTTTGAATTGTTTGTTCTCTTTCTGCAGTCACTGAAGTACTCGTTTCAGACGAAGGATCGTTTATGTTTTGTTATGGAGTATGTGAATGGAGGAGAGGTAAAATTTTGCTTCTTTTACATCTTTAGAACTTTCTTTTGAAGGTGTTTTGACCTTTGAATGATCTTTCAAACATTGTACAACTTACAAAATGTCTTTCTAGCCTGTTTTTTTTTTTTTTTTTGGTCTTTCTTTCCAAATATTGAACAGATTTGCAAACCGTTTCAAACTTACAAATTACTTTCAAATTTAGAATTTTCATTTCATTTTTAAAACTTAAAACTTCCCTCCAACATTCTAACCTTCTTTTAAACGTACTTTTTAAAAACTCTCTTTTGAACTTTCTAACTTTTCTTTGAAGCATTTACAAATATAGAACATTTCCTTCGAGCTTTCAAAAATTGATTTCAGGCTGTCTTTACAAATTTTGAATTTCTTTCTGGACATTTTCAAAACGTACAAATTTTCTTGCAAACATATTCAAACTTCTTCTAACCTTCTTTTGAACTCTCATTTAAACCTTATTTTGAAATTTCTCTCTAACTTTTGTCCTTAAAATTTCAAATTTCTTTCCCCCTTTCCAAACTTCATTTAAAACATTTCCACACTTGTTCTTTCCAGCTTCAGATTTTTCTTTCTTTAAAGCTTCCTAATCCTTCTATCATGTTTTATTTCAGTTTCTTTCTCCGTGTATGTGAGTGTGCTGCAAGTTTGGATTGTGAGTTCTGAATATTCCTCTTTTTTTAATTATGGCAGCTGTTTTTTCATTTGTCGAGAGAGCGCGTATTTTCAGAGGATAGAACCCGTTTCTATGGCGCTGAGATCGTTTCTGCGTTGGATTACTTGCACTCTGCGAAGATTGTTTACCGTGACCTGAAGGTGAACATTGAACAGAGCACACAGACCAATATCAACATTTTCATGCTATGATCCTCAGTTATTTTTTTTACCATTATCAGATGTGTCTGTGATTGGTGTGTGTTATTCCAGCTGGAAAACCTGATGTTGGATAAGGACGGTCACATAAAGATCACTGATTTTGGGCTGTGTAAGGAGGGCATCACAGACACGGCCACCATGAAAACGTTCTGCGGGACCCCCGAGTATCTGGCCCCTGAGGTACGGGATGTTTTATCACTTTAAGCGCAGCACAGGAAACACACACGCTGGGTTCAGTTTAATAAAGATGACTGTTTAATCTCCGTCTGTCACAGCTGGAACAGGGTCACACTTTAGCTAGAGTCCGCACACAAACAGCAGGCTGTAGACAAGACTGATGAGCAGCTCACGGGTAAAAATAGAGCGATCAGACAGGAAACATAACGGTGACCCGCTGGCCATTTAGGCTCCATTTTAATAATCAAATACAGTACAGCATGTATAATCAACAGTGATGTTGCATATGGATGCTGTAACGCCGATGACTCATGCTGATGTCATGATCATAACTGTATGATGCCAGGCTGTTCTTCCATCATTGGAGTCATTTATCCAGGTTGCATCTACTGATGCTGCAGTAATGATTGATTATTGATATTGGTAATGACTGGTTTTGAGAGATAATGTAATCGTTTCTGGATCAGCCATCAGGTATCTGAGGATTATAATCAGCTGTCGGAGACTGATCTTGGATCAGATATGTGCATATTTTTTGAGCAGTTATTGGAGGATAATGTCATTATTGATGAAGATATTGGTGGTGGTTTGTGAAGAGTTAATGGAGGGTAATATTTTTGTTAATGAAGAATTGGAGGATATGTGATTTTGATTGATTATTAATTTTTTCATGTTCGTCATGGAGATATTCATGTGATATTTTATTTCATAATTATTAGAGACTCATATTCGTCATCCTTTCCTATCAAAACGCTTGCTACGGATGCAGATTCAGAAAAATCGAACCTGATCCAAAAAATTTTTGTGGCAGACAAAAGTTTCAGAGGCAGTGTGTAAACGTGATTGACACAACGTGAGTTCGTATTAATTTTTTAACGTGGGAGCTATTTCAGGTGAGATTTCGGACTTTTGTGCAGAAACCTTGGAGAGACCAATAGAATTATTAATGGAGATATTCATGTGGATATTTTTTTTTATGATGAAGAAATTCAAGTTATTAATTTTAATATTATAATCTTATTACAAAATAAAATAATTAATAAAATATTGGAAGATAATATAATTATTAATAAAAAAATATAAGAGAATAGTAAAATTTAAAAGTTAATTAGAATAATTATAAAAGTCAAAAATAAATTATGTGGAATGCTTATTGGGGATTGATGTGGAATGCTTATTGGGGATAATTGGATGTGGATATTTAATAGATTTTTGCTGGTATTGGAGACTAAATACACTGCTAAAAAAAATTAAAGGAACACTTATTCTCAATGGAAGAAAAAAACAACTATCAGGATATTTATGTGATTTTGGCTTGGTATTATGTAGAGAATGAAAAGATAGAATTTTAATGAAATGAAAATGGAAGATACAGAGGGCTGATTCAAAGACACTCAAAGTGAGTTCGTATTAGTTTTTTAAGCTAACCTTTAGAGACCAATAGAGCAGAGACCTTTAGAGACCAATAGAGTGCCTGAGACCCTTAGAGACCAGGGCATAGAATTATCTGAGATAAAGATATTTAATGTTATTTCTATTGGATATAGGTAGGTCGGCGAGCGGGGGCACATATAATATATCAATATATATATCCTCCTTGATATATATACTCTCGCCACATATATATGTATATATATAGCGTATATAAAATTCCGTCCCCGATATAATGGCAGTTATTGGCCCATATATATATATATGTCTCTGTGTAATCTCTATATATCTATATACTGATATAAACCCAACCATTATTATTATATTATTATTATTCTTTCCAGACTCCAGACTATTATATCACAAGTTTTTTTTTTAGATTAATTAAAGGCAGAAGAGACTGCCAACATGGTGTTCAAGTGGCAAATTATTAATGAATTGGGCAGATTTTTTGTGATTTCTTTTTTGAGGCATACACACCAGTGTCCTGGATCATTGGAGGCTAATATAATTATCTTGCAATAAAGTAATACGGTGGATGAGTAAGGCCTTATTCATATTAATAAATAATTGGAAGTTATTCATCTGATTTTTAAATTTTTTTTATGGCTTACTAGAGATTGATATAATAATGAGTTGGGATATATTTTTGTGATTTTTGATAGGATATTGGAGGCTAATATAAATATTAATAAAGAATTGGAAGATATTCATGTGATTTTGATTATTAGAGGCTAATATAATTGATGTGGAATTGGATAATATTAATATGATTTTTGAACGCTTATTGGAGACTAATATAGTTATTAATGAAGAATTGGAGGATATTTATGTGATTTTGGCTTGATTATTAGAGACTAATAGAATCATTAATGAAGAACTGGAAGATATTGATGAGATTTATGTAAGGTATTATAAAATAATGTGATGTGATTGTTACAGATTCACTATATAAAAGTCTTCAGACAATGTATCTTTATATTAGTGATTAGTGTCTTATTGCTGTGTCTCTTGATAAAGGTGTGCAGGCGAGTGATGTATTGATTATTGATCAGGCGTTTGAGAATGTGTTGTAGTTTTAGTTGTATCGGCCTGCACTGTGGTTTTATTGATCAGGTGTTGGAGGACAATGATTACGGGAGAGCGGTGGACTGGTGGGGTCTGGGAGTCGTTATGTATGAGATGATGTGTGGACGCCTTCCCTTTTATAATCAGGTATGACTCACTTTAACGCTAACAGCACAATAATAAACATTTCATCTGTAGGATTTTTAAAACGTTTTTAAAAGCCTCTTCTGCTCACCAAGGCTGCATTTATTTGATCAAAAATACAATAAAAACAGTAAAATTGTGAAATATTATTACAATTTAAAATAACTATTTTCTATTTGAATACACATTAAAATGTAATTTATTCCTGTGATGCAAAGCTGAATTTTCAGCATCATTACTCCAGTCTTCAGTGTCACATGATCCGTCACTCTTGTGACTCTAGTTTTTTAGTATTCATTCACTGATGAATAGAAAGTTCAAAAGAACAGCATGTATTTGAAATGTAACCTAAATGTCTTTACTGTCTTCAGGACCATGAGAAGCTGTTTGAACTGATTCTGATGGAGGAGATCAAGTTTCCCAGAACCCTCTCTGCAGACGCCAAGTCTTTACTGTCTGGATTACTCATCAAAGACCCCAATAAGAGGTCAGTGTGTGAATGTGTGATCCAAAGCCTTTCTGGGTGTGTTTGTTTCTGCTAACAACTATTGACGTCATCCTCATTTCAGTATGAGAACACCAGATTAAAAATGAGTGTGTATTATGTGAGACCTGAATGAATATTAATCAGCGGTTTATTCCCTGAGCTCGGAGGAGGCCCGGATGATGCAAAGGAAATCATGAGACACAGTTTCTTCACTATGCTGGACTGGCAGGACGTCTATGACAAAAAGGTATAAGTGTACTTACAATGGGGCGAGACATTTTAGAGTTCGAAAGCAGAAACGTAACACTATCGTTTAGGAATCTGGGGTCAGTAAGAATTATTTGAAAGAAATACTTTTATTTATCAAGAATGCATTAAATTGATAAAACGTGACAAAGGCAGTTATAATGTTACATAAGATTTCTGTTTCAAATAAATGTATTTTCTGTTCATCAGAAATCAGAAAATATGAATTGGCACATCAACACTGATAATAATCAGAAATGTTTCCTGATCATCAAATCATTATATTAGAGTAGGGCTGTCAAAATGGCTGAAAAACTAAATTCGAATTTTGTACTTAAATATTATCAATATTCAATTATATTCAAATTACTCTCCTGAGGCCACAAGAGGCCGCATCGAGCAAAACATCACTAATTCACATTTCTTCAAAGCAATAAAATAATACGACTACCTTTGAAAAAAGTGCATAATGTTTAAATTAATGTTTCTAATTTATATATAATTAATTAAGTTACTAAAACAATTAGAAACAAAACAGCATCATGTATGTATGTATGTATAGTTTAATACAAAAAACCAAAAAAAGAACAAAATTACAACTAAAAAAATTAAAAAAAATGAGATGCAGGAAAAACTGAGAAACCGCCATAAAGTGCCAAAACATGTTTTTTAAAAGTTGAACTTACATTAATTGTACATGGCTTTCTAAACATGCGGCTCTCTTTACACGAGTGCAACGCTGATAGATGCCCCTCTAGAAAATACAATAAATATGCATTCTGTGTGAACGGATTGGTTTCAGTTTTGATGTTCACAACGTTTTTGCATTTGAATGTGGATTTATATTTTAAATTCGACAAATATTCGAAATTCAATTTTTTTTTGACAGCCCCATGTTAAGAGTGACTTCTGAAGGACAATGTAACACTTAAGACTGGAGTAATGATGCTGATAAGATAAAATAAAATTTAAGTTGTAATAATATTTTACAATATTCCTATCTTTTTACTGTATTTTGATCACATAAATGTAGCCTTGGTGAGCAGAAGACCCTTCTTTTAAGAACATTTAAAAAAACAAGCAGCCCCATAGTGTGTTTTTGTTAAAGCACATTTAATTTGTACATGATTCTGTATAATAAGCTGCTCTCTCTCTGGTCCTCTCTGTCTCCGTCACGTCTCTTGTCCAGCTGGTACCACCGTTCATGCCGCAGGTCTCGTCTGAGACGGACACCAGGTATTTCGACGAGGAGTTCACGGCGCAGACCATCACCATCACACCTCCGAATAACTCCTAGTGCCACATCAATATCAAGTTACAATCTCTCAATAAAAAGACTGGCTCCTCGTGCCACAGGAAGAGGAAGTTCCAGTCAGTACACAATGAAAAAGCACATGGAGTGTATCACTGTGAAAATCAGCACGGCGCTTATCGCTAGGAAATTCCATTTAAATGCGGAGCGTGGTAAAAATATCAATCGTCCGTCTGTGCGTGACGTAATGTTTCTCTCTCTTCCTCCCCCGCAGATGACGAGGACGGGATGGACTCGGCCGATAGTGAACGGAGACCACATTTCCCACAATTCTCGTATTCGGCCAGCGGGCGGGAGTGATGTCATCGAATAACGCCCTTTAAGGAGCCCCGCGTAGCCATGCTAGAAAGAGCCCCCCCTCTTTCCTCCGTTTAATTACCGATAGTCACAGCGAGTCGTTTTTGTTGCTTTCTGTCCGTTTTTTGTGGGACTTAAAAGGGGTTTTGCACAGTTGGGTGAGACTTGAGCTGGTCGACCCACATTAAAAAAGTCTTGTACACTTTCAGCTTGTTGTTTACAGATCATGGACAGTGTTTTTGTGTTTTTTTGGTATTGATGAAGACCTGGAGCGTTTTTGTTTTTTTGTTGAGCACTCCTTTAACAGAGCCGTTGTGGGGAACAAACCAAAAAATGTTGCCTTATGTGTGTGGATCTCATCAGACAGACAGACAGACCTGTTCCTGTGGGGCTCACGAATTTCATTTTGTTCTTGCATTTTTAGCACACACACACACACACACATCCTCTGTCTGAGGCGTTAAAGAGTTTTGTTCCTTGTTCGTGCTTTCGGTAAAAGATGAAAACGGAGGAAGTGGGGAAATGGACTCTAGTGTTAATATTTGCGTTTCTCTTTTAGTTTTGTCCTCACGCTCTGATATGAAGGTTTCAGTTCAGATACACAACCATACAACAAACTGCCGTTACTGTAAAGGTCTCTCAGGCAATTCAGAGCACAAGTGTGAATCTCACGAAACCCGCCAAGAACATGTCTGCATCGTATTTCACTGCAAATCCATACAAGAAACAAAAAATCATATTTTGCATGAGGAAATTTGAGCATATCTTTAGTATCTTTTATAAGTTTTGCACTTCAACATTTTCATCACCAACAAAAACAACAAAAATCCAAACACAGAAAAAACAAAAAAATATAATTATTATAAAAAAAAATATAAAATAAAGAAAAAAAAGATTTAGGTATTTTGGTAACACTTTTCAATATGGTTTTATTTGTTTACATTAATACACTACAGTAGTTAACATGAACTAACAAAGAATAAGTTATACAGCATTTATTAATCGTAATTTTAGCATTAACCAGTATATTTTTAATTAACAAATTATTTTTGTTAACATTAGTTAATGCACTGTGAACTAACAATACATTTTTATTAACTGACAAAAATTATTAAATGTTGTAAAAATATTTTGCACACTGTTAGTTGGTAAATTAACTAAAGTTAACAAATGAGACCTTATTGTTGTTAAGTGTTACTAGTATTTATGTTATTGATATTTGTTGTTCTGACTTCAAAATAAATCAAAAAGTATTTTTAACATGTGTGTATATATAGTGAAAAGTTAATTAAAAAAATCTATAATTTCTATCCATAATTTAAAAAATTTGCAAAAAATAATGGGAATTAAAAATAAAAATCTGCAAAGTAAAACCTTTGGATTAATTACAACTTTTTTGTGCATTTATGGTAATGAAAATTTCTGACATAATTTTGTCAATGTGCGAAAATCAAAATAGCCCTATTTTTTTTAACCTAAATTCTAATTTCATATTTTCATCTTTTTGATTTTTGTTGGGAAATACAACCTGCGCATGTTTTCGTGAGATTCACCCACAAATCTACCCACCGACGTGGTGAGACCTGCCCAGATATGACTTCTTATGGCTTTGTCCTCTCTAAAGCTCTCCAGGACAGACGCGTGAAGGCTCATGCTGGGCGGCGCTCACCTTTACTGTACAGAGCTACAGGTGTGTGTCTCTCTCAGCAGCACAGAGAGAGACGATCAACCACTGACCCTCACTTCTCACCACACATGTTGGACTATTCCTGAAGATGTAAATACAAACCTCTCGCTCTCTTTTTACTGTTACCATTATTTGATTTTTTTTTTTTTTTGCATAAAGAAGTTATGATCCTGTGTCCATAGCTGTGGAAATCTTATGGATGTGTGATGTTTGGAATCAATACCAAGTCAGATCACAGACTCATTATATGTGCAACTGAGCCATGCAATAGCAGTGTGAATGACCCCTGACCTTTGACCCCCAGGCCTCCTGTGTGTGTGATGTACATATGCAATGCCTTCTGTTTGTTACGCGTCACGGCCCGAGACAACCGTGAAGAAATATGAAGTGAAAAATGACAGAATCATTGGAGAAACGTGTATCATGTGGGTGTTTCCATAGAGACGACTTGCTATGGTTTCAATCCCATTCTGTTAGTATCTGATCCAGCGAACGTTTTGGAAGCTGCCAGTATTCGTTGCGGTTCTTCATAGCGAATGATATGAGTGTGTGTGATTGTTCGTTTAACTTTACCATAAATTCATTGAACATATTATAATATTTTTCCAATAATCCTCTGCCGATTTTCTAATGTTGTTCCGATGACTGAGGTTTTTTGGTTTGTTTCAGCGTATTTTTGTACTATAGATGTAATTTAGTTGTATTTATTTTCGTATGTTGGGATGAAGGACGCTGTCGGCCGCGTTTATTAAGTGCTCTCTCTCCCTCATTATTTTTTATACCTTTCCTTTAGTCGTTTGCCTGTTTTGTTTTCATACCAAAACATTAGGGCAAGTGCCCTGTAGAGGACTTGCATTGCCTTTTGGTAGTATTTATTATTATTCAAATTTAAAATTGTCACCAAATACTATTTACTATATTTAAATTTTAAAACAAATACCATAATCTCTCTTATATCTCAATACATATGAATACAGTTTATACTGTTTCCATTCTCTCTCTCTCTCTATATAACATTATATTATTTAGCTCATTTTAGCAGTATATACTATTTATATATATACATTTTATATTACATTAGAGCATAACAAAATTATTTAAAATTAAACATTTAAAAAAAAATTAATAAATTACAAAATATCAAAAAAAAAAATAAAATAAATTAAATATAAACATATAAAAAAAAAATATATTTATATAATATTAATAAAAAAAATTATATATATATATATATATATATATATATATATATATATATATATATATATATATATTACACATTTTTATTATATATTTTGCGGCCCTTATGTCTCACGTGGGACAAAGGATTAATAATAATAATAAAAAAATAAATTATTATTCATTTTAATTATATATATATATATATATATATATATATATCTATATATATATATATATATATATATATAAATATCAAATAAAAATCACAAGTTAAATTTTTATTCTTAGAAAATAAAAGTTTTGCATTCAATTTCAAAGCTGCAAGGGTATGTAAATGTACTTTTATATGTTAAATATAAATGAAGCCACAATATATGCTTTTAATATGTTTTTGTTTATATTTTATTATAACTGTAATATTATATATGCAGGATTTAACCTAAAACCTAAATTTAATCTGAAATAAATCCATAAACCTTATTCTATTTCTATGAAAATCAAATATCATAATAAACCAGCTGGTCTGTTACTAGAGGAACATGACATTAAAAAGCAAAATTAGGCTGTTTTATTAAAGAAAATGCATTCAGTGCCATTTGCTTTAATTCAACCAATTAACAGTCAAACTAACAAAGAACTGTGTGACAGAAATATATAGTCCTGACAAATCTATTCTCAAAATCCCAAATGTCAATCCGGAATAGCAGGAGGCCAGTCGATGTCAACAGACTGAAACACACAGACAGGAAGATCAAATCTTTGAGATGACATGAAGAGCTACCAAACTTATGCAGCCAAAGCAGTTCTTGATATTACATATTAAATAAGACGCACCTCGACGTCCAGCTCTAGAATATCAGCGTCAGTTTTCATGAGGTCACAGAGGTTGGGTTTCGTGCGGCCGAAGTCTCCGTGCACAAACTCTTTAATGTAACTGCAGCATTTTGTAAGTGAAGGGAAACCAATGCAATTAACCGTTTTCAACATTTATAATAATCAAAAATGTTTCTTGAGCAGCAAATCAGCATATCAGAATCATTTCTGAAGGATCACGTGACACTGAAGACTGGAGTAAAGATGCTGGAAATTCAGCTGCGCATCACAGAAATAAATTACATTTTACAATATATTCTCATAGAAACCAGTTATTTGACTATTTTGTAAGGATACGTGCCGGCCTGTGTGCACAGCTTGAGGGTGAAGTGGTGTTTGTCCAGGTAAATGGTGGTCATGGAGTGCACGAGTCTCTGTCGGACTGCCAGCGGCCGGCGATGCAGGACTCTCAGTGGAGTCTTCTGAGCGACATCAGCACGTCTCTTCTCATGTGTCCAGCTCAAACAGGTCAGCACAACACAATTCCAGATCAGGGCTCTAGATGGACACACACACACACACACACACAGTCATCAGCACGTCTCTTCTCATGTGTCCAGCTCAAACAGGTCAGAAAGCTCAGCAAGACCTTGATATTTGCTAGGAATTCCAGATCAGGGCTCTCGATGGCCTTCTGCGTCCAGATGAGGGCGCTGTAGGTTTTGGTCTTCTCCTCTTCACCCTCTTTCATGCGGCTGGTTGCGTCTCTGGAGAAATAAACAAACACCTCAAAATGCAGCTTCTTACATAGATATTTGACAATCATTGGATATTTGTGCTTATATGCAGCACACACACACACACCTGGTAACGATCTGTAGGTCTCGTACTCTAATTTTATCAGACGACTGGTTTATTGTCTGTGGGACAGAAGACAACAGGAGCCAAAATTCACATGAGCAGGTTTGTGGTTTCAATATAATATTTTTGTGAGCACGTGACTGACAATTAAAGAACTAGATTGCTAAAACTTTACTCACCCTCTGGCCACCATTAATGCATTTTAGATTTAAAGGGGTCATCGGATGCCAACACACAATTATGTTCAAACAACATGTAAAAGTGAATTTTGCATCCGAAGACCTCTTTAAAATATTACTTCTGGCCAAAATACAAGTCTATAATCCATAGAAACACTCTCTTCAGTCTAAAGTCTACCTGTTCTCCTCTCACATCAAAATCTAACAACATTATTTGTTTAGAACTGTTTCCACTTGTGCTTGATCTGTGAAAGCAATATTATGGACAGAGGACTCATATTTTAGCCAGAAGCAATGGTTTGAAGTTAAAAACATCTTAATGATGGATTTGTTTCCTACAAACATGCAGCTTTTCACTTGACTGATGGATTGAAGTTGTGTGGGCTTCTTGTGTATTATTATGATGTTTTTATCAACTGTTTGGACTTTCATTCTGACGGCACCCATTCGCTGCAGGGTGATGTAATGCTACATTTTCCTATCTTGTATGGCCTGAGGGTGAGTACATTTCCAGCTTTTTTAATTCAATCTTTGGGTAAACGTTTGCACCTCCTGTAGTTGTTTGATTTCAGCTCTGTTGAATTTGGCTCGATGGGGGTTCAGCAGCTCAACAGCAAACGGTCGACCTGAGAAACAACACACACATTATGACAATTACATGACCACATCAACACAAACCTCACTTCTGAAACATATAAACAAACCAGAAGCAAATACACCGTTTCTGTTGTGTTTTACCATTTCCCAGAGTCCTCACGTCCACGTCCTCCCGTCCTGAAGATGAGAAGTTAAAACCTACATGGAAGAGACACGTAAAAAGACTCAGTAAATCTGTGCATGTCTGAAATCATTCTTCGCAGTGTTTGCAGTATCATTAGAAAATAACATATGCTGTCTGCAGTTTGGGATCCCAATCTTATTGGAGCGTCCCACTAAGGTTGTGCGATATATCGTCTGCCATAATATCATAATTGTTGATTTAACGATGTGCGATTTGACATTATCTAGTATTTTGGAAAAAAACATTCAAAACACATACAGAACGCATGCATACATTACGTGAAGTCTAGACTAGTGCACGTGCATTTAGAGTGCGTTCTTTCACTGCATGATTCAGTCTAATAAAATACATTTAGAATGATCACAAATTCACGATATGGGGGCAGAAAATACATTTATACAACTTTATATAGTTAATCAATTTCACACGAAAAGTGGTGTTTTTTTCCCTCTACGAAATTACCACGGTTAGAAATGTGATATCGATTTTTTGTACTTTTTTTTTTTTTAACAACAGTTCAATAAACAAGAGACGATTGCAACATGACTATTTCGTTCCTGAATGAATCAACCGTTTAAATGATTCGTTCAATCGCAACGACTCACTCATTAACAGTGACTTGCTGCCACCTACTGGTGATTTTAATTTCACAATTAAACTATGTTTTTACTATTTAAGTAATTTTAAATATCGGTATTCAATGTTTTGTGTTTAATATATAAAAACATTATTTATGCATTTGTAACTGCTAGTTAAATGCATTCATGTCCTGCATTAAACAGTGTGTAAATGCATCTAAACGCCACTTCAGATGTAGCTCCTGTGTTTCCTCTGCATTGCAAAGATGAATTTTGTTGATACTGATTTAATTTGCTTGATAAAAGCCCAAATGTCTTATTATTGTAATTCACTGATTAAATGTAAGAATTTGACTCAAAAGATAAATAAATACATTTATTAAGGCAACCCTGCTCATAAAATGTCAAAATGAATTTAAACTTATTGGGGAAAAAATAATAACTTCTATCAATGTTAACTGACCACCACACATAATATGAAGAATTTCAAAAATTTACGAGTCAGTTGTCCACGGCATTCCTTAAGGTACCAGCACTACAACACACTCAGCAAAATATCATCTAATTATTGTAATCGATAAAATAATTTTTTGTCAATATCGCACAACCCTACGCCCCACACACAGATGCTTACCGTCAGCTCTGAACGAGGACAGGAGAGGAGCAGCGATCAGCTCCTCCACCGATCCATCCATCCGTCTCTCTCCATCGATCACCCACGGCGTCTGCGGAAGCTCCCGCGAAAACTTATTATACCGACCTGCAGAGACAAGTTCATAAGGTTGGGGTCAGTAAGACGTTTTTAAGAAATTAATACTTTTATTCAGCCAAGGATGCATTCGATTAATCTTACGTCACAGAAAAGACATTTATAATGTTTCAAAAGACCTATATTTTTTAATAAATGCTGTTCTTTTGAACTTTCTAATCATCAAAGAATCCTGGTTTGCACAAAAATGTGAAGCAACACAATAAGTTTTCAACATTGATAATAATGCTTCCTGAGCAGCAAATCAGCATATTACAATGACTTCTGAAGATCATGTGACACTGAAGACTGAAGTAATGATGCTGAAAATTCAGCTTTGATCATATATTCAAATAGAAAACAGCTATTTTAAATTGCAATAATAATAGTAACTTTTTTGGCCATACCTGCTATGAAAACGGATGTGTGGAGACATGTGGTGTCCAGTGCTGTACATCTCGTGTTTGCTTTCTTTGGTGGACATGGGTAATGCCTGCACACAAGAAATCACACACTGAAAGGGAACGGCCAAAAACTCATGTCACATGTGAGCAGGAAACTGAAAACACACACCTGCTAAACTTCTCCTCGGAGATCTTCTCCAGAGCTTTAACCACCGCCATCCTGGTGAAGACGGACTGAGAGACAGAGAGGAACACAGCTACACTACTTTCATATTCAAAACGGTCACTTTTGATTTTGAAGACTGGAAGCACAACATGTGAAAACATACCGCTTTGTTTTTGGTGGGTTTGAAACAGTCTGGACAGGTATGTGCTCTGTACAAAGAAAGAAAGACACATCTAACCAGGAAGTGACATATTTGGACTCATTCTACATATAGAGTCCTCCTCCCTCCCCTGTCTGCTCAAACCTGCCACAAAAGTTATAGTGTAACATAAGAAAAATGATCACACAAACACTTCCTGTCATTGACCCACGTACAAGAAATGACAGTCCTCCTCTGTTTCCGGATGTATAAAGCTGATGCTCACTTCACACGGACTCTGGGGATCACAGAACCAAGAGATTCAATAACAGAATTATTCAGAAAATCAGTCAAGAAGAAGCACTCACATTGGCCACGACAGCAGCTCCCAGTTCCTGTCCGATCTTTCCCTGAACGGCCCACTTGAACGCGTCCTTCACCTGGATGACATCATCTTTACCCAAACACATGCTCTTCTCCCTGGAAACACAGCATTATGGGACTTCATACAGATGCTGCCGCTGCTAGGGATGATGGGAGATGTGTGCTGCTTACGTACCTGACTTCTTTTTTGACATGCAACCAGCAGGAATGCTGTGGATATGTACAGAGAGACACATTTCCAATCATAAAATAATAAAAGAGCCATGCATCTTGAAAAAAAAAAGCCTAATATTACCTTATTTGATGATTCATATTACAAAAATAACAACAAAAATAACAAATAAATCATATATAAAAACAATAAATAACACATATACATACATTCACAAAATTAAAAGAATTTTTGTAATTTCAAATATTTAAACAATTAATTTTACATATACATACATGCATATGTATAGAAGTGTGATGTGCTTCAGCAAAACAGGCACTATTTTTGGAATCAACACCTTAAAATGAATAAAAAACATCTATTGATTATCATTCAGCAAACTGGCGGCAGGACTCACCTCTCTGACGGACAGCTGAGCGGGAAGAGAAACGGTCAGCACCAGACTGTCAAACTCGTACTGTTGTTTTTTCACAGCATCTGACACCTGCAGGTAACAAAATCAGAAACTATGTTCACACAGCAGCAGAATACAGATCAGCCTAATAAAATAAAAACACACCTGTTCGGCGAAGCCGGGATCACAGAAGTCCTGCAGGACTCCTAAGCAGACGGGACAAATGTCTGAGTCCGTCTGCGCTGCTGTGACAGAATCCTCATCTATTCTCATGCGTTTATTCGGCGGGGCGTCGCTGCTTTTCTCCTCACCTGAGGCATCATGGGACTGAGGGCTGTTTTCCTCACTGATGAAGGCCAGGAGCTCCTTGTGTAAGTCCTACAGACGGGAATGTTCATTACTGACATATACACACACACTGATGCAGCCATAACAAACAAAACCTGGTGATCTGCAGGAAACGGTTGGATGTGACAGACCTGGTAGGATCGTCTGTAAGCGGAGCTGGTTCCCACACAGCAGAAGCGCAGAACACATCTCACACAGCAGCCGGCGCACAACAGCTTTCTGACGATGGGCCGGTCCTTCTCTTTCAGGGACAGCATACTGCCGAGAAAAAAAGAGAATGAAGGCAAAATATAGCATTAAACGTTATGCAATTTTGTCTTAAATAAATGCCACCACATTTAAAGACATGATGACACAAATTTTGGATTAGTTCATAGGATGCAAAACCGAAGACACAATCTCATACTTTTTAATAATACATTATGCCAATTAAAATCTAAAAATTAAGACTTTTTAAATAAAGATATGTTAGTTTCTGTATATATATTCGTGTATATACATTTATGATTATTCTGTTATAATTACAATCAACTTTTTTTTGTTTCACTAAATCTGAGTATGCTTCAGACAAAAACATGTCATTAAATATAATGCAATTTGTATTTTAAAAAAATGTCACAATGTTTACTGATGTGATGACACATTGATTTATTCTATGACTAGTTGATATAGGATGCTAAACTGAAGACACAACCTCTGTTTCTTGTCTTAAATAATGCATTAAACCAACTAAAATCTAATACTTTTCAGTCAATAAAAAGTTATTTTCTATTTCCATGCATTTACATATGTATTATTAAAACGATTCTGCTGTTAATTACAAACAACTTTTTCCCATGAAAAACAATAAAAATAACAAAGAACTTATTATTCAAACATCAAACACAAAACTCAAAAATACAATATAAAAAGTAATATACATTAGGAAAATAAAACAGAATGTGTTTTATTATTATTAATATCATAATTTCTTTTGAAAAACACTCTAAATGCAATCCATAAATGTACGAAAACAATGCATATTGTTTAATTTGCAACAATGCATATTGTCTGTCAAACACTTTGCTCACCTACATGCCATTTATGTTCTTTATTATTTTTTATTATTTTAATAAAAGCAAACTATTGTCTAGTATTTCCGTGAATTCACATCTATGATGCTTTAATTACATTGTGCATTTTCGCTAATACATAAAAAAGAAGAAGAAGAAGAAGAAGCAGCAGCACAGAGATGGAGACGGATCAAAATAGCATCATCACGATAGAAGAAAAGGACAAAATACTTCGGATTTCTATGAAACGGTGTCTATATAACAACACATCATCAAAGCTACATCAGTCCATTACACATTATTTATATGAGAAACACAAATGTCAGCGGTGTAACTGAATGAGCTCTCTCTAAACATGCTCGTCGTGCAGCTAGCTTACCTTCACTGGATCGCTTCTTCAGTCAGAGCTCAGGGACACACAGAGACGCATGTGTTTACGAACACCGCTCACTCTATAACTAACTTTACATTCAACTCGTCAGAACCTGCCTGAGTTATATATTATAAATAATTTAACACAACATACTCTGACATATTCATGTTATAAAGAGGCGCTCTTGACCCACTATAAAATATTTCCTTACACTGAAACTGCATTTACGCTGGGCATGTTTTAAGGCACCCTCTAAACGTCATCCTCACGCGCCGCACTGGGTCCTTTCTCTGTTCCCGTCGCGACCGGTGGATCTGGAAGGTTCTGCTTGGGGTATCCGAGCCCAGCGTTATCTGAACCCATCCGAACCGCACAGACCTCCTAGAGAGACCGGATAGCGTCCATCTCCGCCTGTGATTCCTGCGGAACCAAACAACGTGAATATCATCCATCATGCCCGAAGCCTTAGCGACTGCAAACGGGTCTAAAAACAAAGGAGGCGCGTATGTGGACCGAGACAAACCCGCCCAGATCCGCTTCAGCAACATCAGCGCCGGGAAAGGTGAGAGAAAGCGTCTGATACTCGGATTAAATCTGTGTGGAACAGTCACTGGGGTGTGTTTTAGTGTATTAATGCAGCCCGCGACATGAAGTGGAAACGTGAGTCGATAGAAATCCTGTCCCGTTAGAAACATGACCGTGTCTGCGCACATTTGTCTCATTTCTGCAAACACGGCAGTGTTTAAAAGCGTTAGATGAGGAATATGAAGGTTTGTTCCTCATAATCTCAGTGCACGCTCACTTGCGCCCTTATAAGGTGTGGTCTTGTTAATGACAACACACGACATACACAGACATCAACACACAAAAGCTTAAATAAAGTCAAAGTGTTCAGTATAAAAGAGCATCACACAAGCTTCATTCATTAGAAAAAAAAATTCTATGCAACAAATTAAGTAAATTTAAATCTTTAAGGCTTTGCATGTTTAGCATTCGTTAACATTAATTTCTGTATTATTTAATTTTTATTTTTGTGTCTTCAGGTCAGAAATTAAATTGCTTTAAAAATTAAATTTACATTTATATATGATATATTTAAAATTTTAATAGATTAAGTGTGTGTGTGTGTGTATTTTTTATGGCAGCAGGTGTAATGGTTTTCTTTTGTTTGTCAGCTGTCGCAGATTCCATCCGAACAAGTCTGGGCCCTAAGGGCATGGATAAAATGGTTTGTGTTTATGATTATCTGATATAAATCTTATTTACTGAAGTTCTTGGTTGTATGACTGTGTATGCACTGAGTGAGTGTATTTATTCTCTGCAGATTCAGGATGGAAAGGGAGACGTCACCATCACTAACGATGGAGCCACGATCCTCAAACAGATGCAGGTGCTGCATCCTGCGGCCAAAATGGTAAATCATTGATTCGAAGACATTATTCTTTATTTATATAACCTGAAGGTGCTAAACGATATTGTTTAGATTTCTTGAATTTGAACTTGGTTTCTCCATAGCTTGACTTGTTTTAATGCATGTGCATTGTGAATCTATTTTCTAGCCATTTAAATTGATTCACACATTTCATAAATAAATGTTCTAAATGCTAGTTAACAAGGTTGCCGTTATATTATTAATACATAAAATGCAGAAGTCAACAAGGAGAGCAGTGCAGCACATCTGAATGGAATCAAACCCAAAAATTGAATTAGAGTGTGAGATTTCAAATGATTCCCAACCCTAGTGAATGTCTTGAGTATTATGGGATGTTTGTGTGTGTGTTTCAGATGGTGGAGCTGTCTAAAGCTCAGGATATTGAGGCTGGTGACGGCACTACATCAGTGGTGGTGATTGCTGGAGCTCTTCTTGATGCCTGCGCTAAACTGCTTCAGAGAGGTAAGCTTTAGTAACATTAAATCTTTATACAACATGCATCATGTTCGTTATGAGCTGGACATTAACACAAATGAAAAATCCTGTCATCAGTTACTCACCCTCCACTTGTTTCAAACATTTAAGAGTTTCTTTCTTGTGTTAAACACAAAAGTAGACCATGTTGGTAATCGAGCAGTTGACGGTAGCCATTGACTTCCATAGTGTTTTTTTTCTTCTTCTGTAGTATAGAAGCCAATGGCTACCGTCAACTGTTGGGTTCCCAACATTCTTGAAATTGTTATTTTTTTGTGTGTGTTAAGCAGAAGAAAGAAACTTACACAGGTTTAAAAGAACTGGAGGGTGAGTAAATGATGACACAATTATGGGTGAACTATCTCTTTAAGCTGTAATAGATTCAAAGCCTATTCTGCAGTTGAATCCTTTGACACAGCCATTTTCAAGCATCTAGGGAAACTCTTAAGGACTTGTTTTGTAAGATTGACCCAGAAAAACGTATAGTTTCTTTCAAAATTAATTTTTTTTTAATGTAAAAAAAATAAATAAATAATTGCTTTATTTTTTTTGTATTTTGTACTACTGTATTGTTTTTCTAATGTATAATCTTTGTTTGCCATGAAATAGATTGTGAAGCTGATTTGGCAATAAACTAAAAAAAAAAAAAGATGAAATCAAATCAACCATTTAGGGTTGGGACACTTTTTTTTAATATATATACATACATATATATATATATATATATATATATATATATATATATCATAGTGATGTTTATTTATGCCAACAAGTTCAGCATGATCTTTCTGCTCTGTTTTTCCTGCCAGGAATCCACCCGACCATCATTTCCGAGTCCTTCCAGAAGGCCGTAGATAAAGGCGCGGAGATCCTGACGTCCATCAGTCAGCCGGTGCAGCTCAGTGACCGAGAGACTCTTCTGAACAGCGCCACCACCTCGCTCTGCTCTAAGGTGGTGTCCCAGTACTCCAGCCTGCTCGCACCCATGAGCGTTGACGCCGTCATGAAGGTCATCGACCCCGCCACCGCCACCAGCGTAGATCTCCGCGATATCCGTATCGTCAAGAAACTCGGGTGAGCCGCAGGACAGAATTGAAATATTGCTCAGTCGGTTATTAGGCCGCAGAAATTAGTAGTTTTTCTTTGCAAAGCAAATTCATTGCTGTGTTTGCAGAGGGACCATTGATGACTGTGAGCTGGTGGATGGTCTGGTGCTGACTCAGAGTCTGGTGAACACTGGAGTGTCCCGTGTGGAGAAGGCCAAAATCGGCCTCATCCAGTTCTGCCTGTCCCCTCCTAAAACTGATGTATGTGATCATGCTTCAAGCTGATATATAAAAGCAGCCATTGGTGTTCAAGATTCAAGTCGTTGTGTGTTAATGGTTTATGTGATGCTTCTGTCGGGACAGATGGACAACCAGATTGTGGTGTCAGACTACGCTCAGATGGACCGTGTGCTCCGTGAGGAGAGAGCTTACATCCTCAATCTGGTCAAACAGATTAAGAAAGCCGGCTGCACTGTGTTGCTCATCCAGAAATCCATCCTGAGGTACGAAATCACCACAAAGCACCATCACACAGTCACTATTTTAAAAATGTTAAACTATATAACTATTGTCATGTATAACATTTCATCGAAGGTTCTCACGGTGTTTGTGATTGCTCTTTCAGAGATGCTCTGAGTGATCTGGCCCTTCACTTCCTGAATAAGATGAAGATCATGGTGGTTAAAGACATTGAGAGGGAGGACATTGAATTCATCTGCAAGGTATGACCAGAAGATCCAGATGTTTTTTTTTTAAGCATTTAATACACATTCTTTAATACAAGTTTTTGTCTTCTGTCCCATCAGACTCTTGGCACCAAACCTATCGCTCATATTGACCAGTTCACTCCAGAGATGCTGGGAACAGCAGAGCTAGCAGAAGAGGTTAACCTGGACGGATCTGGCAAACTAGTGAAGGTAACCTACATTTTATAACCTGCATGCATCTCCAGCTGAACATGTTTAGTTTTTCTCATGCATACAGGACATTATTTGCTTACGTATTTATTTGTAGACAGAGATGCATGTGGTTTTATTCTGTCTGTGCTGGATCATGACAGCAGTGTTTGATTGGTGTTTGTAGATCACAGGATGTGTAACTCCAGGAAAGACGGTCAGTATTGTCGTCCGTGGTTCCAACAAACTGGTGATTGAGGAGGCCGAGCGATCCATCCACGACGCCCTCTGCGTCATCCGCTGTCTGGTCAAGAAGAGGTAACAAACATCTCAAGAGACTCCAGTGATTTTATGGATTTCTCATCTGAAAGAAATATTATTAATCATAAGCTGAATAAATTGGCTGATATTTGACTATTTCCAGCTTTGGCTTGATTTGGTAACTGTTGCATTAAAGAAATAATTCACCCAAAAATTAAATTTTCCTGAAAATTTACTCACCCTCAGGGCATCCAATATGTATGGGTGTTTTTTTTGTTTTTTTTTACTTCATGGGAGCATATTTGCAGAAATGTAGCATTACTTCATTTGTTCACCAGTGGATGCTCTGCAGTGAATGGGTGCCGTCAGAATGAGAGTCCAAACAGCTGATAAAAACATCACAATAATCCACAGCACTCCAGTCCATCAATTCATGTCAGGTGAAGCAAAAATCAGTGTGTTTGCAAGAAACAAATCCACTTTAAACTGATGTTTCCCGCTAAAATAGGAGTCCTCTATCCATAATGCTTTCTCCAGTGGAAGAAGTGTGAATCAGGAGAGAAATATGCACAGGTCAAGCACTGTTCTAAACAAATATGTGGGTTTATTTTGATGTGAGAGGACCACAGTGATTTACTTTTTCACTGCAGGAAGCTACATTATTAATTATGAACGGGTGTTTTGGCTGGAAGAAATTGGTTTGAATTTAAAACTCCTCAGTTATAGTTTTGTTTCTACAAACACACAGCTTTTTAATTCAAGTCATTAATTGATGGACTGGAGTGGTGTGGATTATTGTGATGTTTTTATCAGCTGTTTGGACTCTCATTCTGACGGCACCCATTCAACGCAGAGGATCCACTGGTGATTTCTCCAAATCTGTTCTGATGAAAAAACAAACTCCTGTACATCTTGGATGGCAGTTTTCAGCGATTGTTTTTGGGTGAAACCTTTCAGGTCTTGGAGTCAGAAGAAGCTGTTTGCTAACTCGTCCTCTTCCTGTGCGTCTGCAGGGCTCTGATTGCTGGCGGTGGAGCACCAGAGATTGAGCTGGCGCTGAGGTTGGCAGAATATGCCCGCGGTCTGGCCGGCATGGAGGCGTACTGTGTGCGTGCGTACGCCGATGCCCTTGAGATCATTCCCTCGACTCTGGCAGAGAACGCTGGTCTTAATCCCATCTCTACTGTCACCGAGCTGCGCAACAGACACGCGCAGGGAGAGAAAACGGCCGGGATTAATGTCCGCAAGGTGTGACTTTCAACCATTAGTTCTCAACAGTGCTGCATACTGACAAACCCCTCCAAAAATAATGCGTCTTTGGGTCTCTCAGGGTGGGATCTCTAACATCCTGGAGGAGCTGGTGGTTCAGCCTCTGCTGGTCTCCATCAGCGCACTCACCCTCGCCACGGAAACGGTCCGCAGCGTCCTCAAGATTGATGATCTCGTGAGTGATTTGCAAAGTCTGAGTATTTGAGCATTTAAAGGACCCTAAAATTAGTACTGATGTTGAGTGTAAATGCACAAGCATTAATGACTCGTCTCCTCTGCAGGTGAACACGCGATAAAGTGAATGTGATTAGTGAAGGAAGATCCAGCCCCACGCAAGCACCCCGATAAGACCAACTGATCTGTCGCTGTCTGTTGCTGTTACCTGGAGTAATTTAATAAAACGTTTTTTTTTTGACAGTAACTCATGACTTTTCTTGTTATTTGGCTTTGATATACGTGGTCCATGTAGTGATTTATTTCCATGGGGGTTGTCGTGGTCAGTGTATTACTGCGTGTCAGGAAGTTTAATCTTGTTAGTTAATCGTCTTATCTGATCAGAGACAGGGCTCTGCTCTAAGGCCTGAGAAAGTCTGAAATCTGACGAATCGCACTTAGATAAAGTTTTAACTTTAATCTTTAAAGGTTTAAAGATTAAGTTAATGAAAATGATTTAAGAACAATATTTTATTTAAAATATGTATTTTATGAAACATGTTGAACTCTATACCTGCTAGAAAATCAAAGCCATAGACCAAAAGTTGTGATCCAATTTTGAAGTTAATATCTAAAAAAAAAAGCGCTTTCAGTAAGATTTTGTTTGGGTGCAGTACCAAATTCTCCCCATTAGATTCTAGCAAAACTCTGCTGGTTTTTCTCTCAAATATTACAAAAACACTTTTTTTTTTTTCAAGACACGCATACAAACCCCACACTGACATCCATACCAACACACCCACAAGATTATAGCTGCATTATTTATCCAATTGGCTCTATAATATGCAGAAAACAGGAATAAAGAGAGCATTTGCTTTAAAGGCCAAACCTGAAAAAATGGCACCATCTTGGCACCATAAATTGTGATTAAAAATAGCAGTTTTAATGGGTTTCAACAGGGACATTTTTTTGTCCTTGAGGTCCTCAGGGGAACAATTGTGCACCTAGAGAAAAACAGATTTATTAAAGGAAATGAAAGTGAAATAGTAAAATTACAATAAAAATACACACCAAAATTTATGCAGTTGGAATTAGCACAGGCAAAAAATGTTTATATATATATATATATATATATATATATATATATATAAACTGAAAAGGACAAAAGATCACTCAAGGGTTAAACGTATTTATTGTAATGTAATTATAAATCAGTTTGGAAAAAAATCATCAGGATATTAGGCCTAAGTAAAGATCATGTTCCATCAAGATATTTTGTAAATTCTTTGCACTCATACCATACATGTATCAAAACTTAAAATTGCCAAGGACTTAATTTGGACAACCTTAATGGTGATTTTCTCAATATTTTTATTATATTTATTTGCACCCTCAGATTCCAGATTTTCAAATAACGTATCCCAGCTAAATATTGCTCTATCCTAACAAAAAACATACATCAATTGAAAGCTTTCTTTCAGTTTTCAGATGATTTATAAATCTCAATTCACAAAAAGTGGTGTGGCCATCGGATATTTTGTTTTTTGGTCCAGGGTCACATATTGTGGTGTGGCCATCCTATATATATTATTATTTATTAGATTATTATTTATTTTTTTAAATGTAATTAGTTTGGACATCCATTAGTGCAGTACTCATAAAAAAAAAAAAAAACGTTTTCTTCTAATTTATAAACAAAAAAACTCCAAACACAAACATACACAAAAAAAACAACCACAGTCTATGGAAATAACCATCGTTTTATACGTGCGCGTTCCCGCGGCTGAGCGTCACTGCGGGCTTCCCGACGCTACGCGGTCGTCAAGGAGACGCGCACCTGTTACAGTCAAAAAGCGGTCGGTCAGTCTCGATTGATTTGATTCAAGCAGTCTGGAGGGAGAGACGGATATGAAGAAGTCTCACCGCACTAATGTCCTGGTGATGTCCTGTCTGAAGACGCCGGTGGACCCGCACACGAAAGTCCCGTTAGCTCAGTATGAGAGGGAGCGAGCTCTGCCCTCGCTCACGGACAACCGGCGCTATGAGACAGAGGTGACAAAGAGCTAATAAACCGCTTTTCTATCGATCAAACTATCAAGAGAAAGTCATTTTTAAGATTGCTAATAGTGTTGCACTTTTGCATATCATATGAAGACACTTTAGATGTAAAAAAAACCCCTAATTGAGATCTTTCTGACAATGTAACGTTAGGTTGTTTAGGCTTAAACATGATTTTAAAAATACAATATTGAAAACAATAGTTGTGTTATACACTAAAGGTGGTTAAACAGCTCACTAATGATGAAGAAGAGGAAGGATTAACTGTTATGGCCTGACATGATGAAAACTTCAGTAAGTGTGAAACAACAATCTTCAATTAAACAAAATACTTCTTTCATTTAAATTACTAATGGCAGTTAAATTACTTAGATATGCTAAAGCTCAAATAACCCAAAAAAAATTTCAAAACATTCATAAATTTGCATACATAGCCTAATTTACCTGAAACCTGCGTAAACGTGTGTAATGTAATGTTGGTTTCATGTTGAGTATGGTGAAACTGAGGCAATCTCTGGTATGAATGAAGAACACAATCTGCCATCTGGCCTTAAAGCTGACAGACCTGCAGATTAACAGATTACACACAGAGGCTCATCTTGTGTTACACACACAACTACTGACCGCACAAAACTGTTTTCCAGACAGGAGTTTCACAAAAAAAAAAAGAGTGGGACATATGAAAACACTGGGCTTTTAACCAACAATACTTGATTTCAACATATAGACACTGTTTTTTTTTTTTTTTTTTGGTCAATCAAAGCATCAAAATCTTAAAGAATGGTACTGGTTAATAACCTATGATACAGATTACAGTGAACGTATCATTGTTTTCATTGTGTGTGTCTTCACAGATGGAGTACGACTCTATCGGAGCTGGTGACTGATGACCCTCCTGCTAAAGACAGCAGTGCACTGCTGATCAAAGACTACCGCGTGACAGGCGATCACATCGACCTCAGGGAGTTCTACTTCTCAAACCAAGATTACTACCGGAAACTAGAGCAGCTGAAGAAGGCTCATCTCCAAACCATGGCCGAACTCGAACTCATGTATCGCAAGAAACTGGACCTCAAGGGGGTGAGCGCTGCGGACAACAGTGATCGGACCAGTCTGTGAGTTTATACATGAAAATATTTCTTTTTTTGCTTTTTAGGTATGCACTACTGTTCAAAAGTTTGAGAAAGATGTCTCATATTTTCACAAAGGCAAAAGTTCAAAACAGTACAGTAAAAACAGTAATATTGTGAAATATTATTACAGTTCAAAATAACTGTTTTCTTTCAAAAATGCAATTTATTCTTTTGATGGCAAAGCTACTTTTTCATCATAATTACTACAGTTTTTGCTATCATGTGATCCTTCAGAAATTATTCTAATATGCTGATTTGCTGCTCAAAAATCATTTCTAATCATTATCATCAATGTTGTGCTATTTAATATTTTTTTTTGTGGAAACTGTGATGCATATTTTTCAGGATTCTTTGAATAGAATGTTCAAAAGAACAGCATTTGTTTAAAATAGAAATATTTGTAACATTATAAATATCTTTACTGTCACTTTTGATCAATGTAATGCATCCTTGCAGAATAAAAAAAATTCTTGCTGACCCCAAACGTGTGAACAAGTGTATAGTGCAGAACATTTCTTTAAATTTAAATGGAAATGAAAAGATTATTAATATTATTTTTTGTTTAATAGTTCCCCAAAAGGATGGAGTCCAGTGATAACCAGCAATCTGAAAAAAGCCCGGTCTGCTCTGGAGCTGCGGCGGGCTTCAGATCTTTCTGACATGTCTGATGAACAGTGCACTGCTGACAATGGCAACACTGAGAAAGGCCTTGAAATCTCACCCAGAGAGCACATCAAGAACATGTGGCAGGACTTCAGCGTGCATAAGCTGTCTCCGCCTCAATGGCACCCCTTTTCATCCTCACTGCAGAGCTTGCCTGCTGACTGCCAGGCTGCTAGCAAACTCAAGGGTAGGACCAAGGGTCAACGGCTAAAAAAACACAAGCAAATGGTAGACGAGGGTTGGCATCCGAGAGTAACAGTCCCCAAGCCTTTCCACATGACCCTTCGGGAGGCAGAACGCCGCAAGAAGGGCATAAAATCACGTTCAGAGATGGAACAAGAGAATGCGGATCTCCGACGCCAGGTGGAGGAGCTCACCGAGTGCCAGAGGAAGTTCCGCGCCAGTCCGGCACCTGCGCACGTGCGCCTCCCGCTGTACGAGGAGCTGCAGGAGCGCGACGAGGAGCGCCGGCGGCTTCATCGAGACTTGGAGCAGCAGCGTCTCCACACCTCGCAAAGACCCTTCAGCTTCCTGGAGCGCGAACGGCTGAAGAAAGAGCAGAAGGAGGCCAAGCTCCACGAGCAAATGCTCAAACACAAACGAGAGGAAGAGGAGAGAAGGAAATGCCCCTTCAAGGCAAAACCCGTCCCACGGAGAGTGAAGGAGGCCACGTCGGGCGAGCAGCAGAAGGAGGAGGAGCTCTACAGGGCCATCAAGATGCAGATGCGGGCGAGAGAGTTGCTTCACAGCGCGTCCATGCCTCCTAGCATGCTTGCACGGCAGCTTAGTGAGAAACAGGTGCACAAAGCCGCCCAGGAAGAAGAGCAAACACACAGACCCAAGATCAACGCCGAGGTTCCAGACTTTGACGGCAGCTACAGGAGGTTTCGGAAGCAGCTGGCAAAGTGCAAAGAAGTGCGGCCCGTGACAGCGTGCGAACCCTTCCAGCTGCGCACGGCTAATATCGCCTCGCACAAAGAACGCATCATGGCGGATATCGAGGCAGAGATAAAGAGCCCAAAACTGTCACGCTGGCCGTTCATGACCCCACCTGCTCTCTCGCCCAGAACTCCCTCGTCATCCCTTTGCTCCTCTCTGTCTGGAAGCCAGGAATGCTTGTCTGCTAAAATCACAGATGCAGCCAAGAAACGGCAAGAAGCTGTGAGGTAACTGTGATGCCCAGCCCTGGTTTAAACCCTCACCCATCTAGAACTTTCCAAGTGAAGTCCTGTGTCTCCAGCTTTTTGGAATTGCTAAGCAGGAATGTGATTTTCCCTGCCAGTGTGTCTCCCATTAATAACCCCATCAACAGTAGAAAACCTCACTGGGAATGTTGTCGATGCTCCTCAATCCCCTTGCTGCCTTCAATTCCTTGTGGGAGGTTCACACTTACGAGTTCAGACATGAATTCAAGATATTTCAGTCAAAATGAAATGGAAGTGTTAACTAAATTCACTTCCTGACAAAGAATGTTTTTAGCTCTAACACAAAGGCTGAATTAAAAAAAGTATACTACACTTTTTAAAGAACATTTTAAATATCTAAAATATAAAACTTTCCCCCCACTTTAAAGAACCATTTTGTGTGATAGAAAGGTCCCATGGATTTTTAATTGAACCAACAAGGGCAATAAAGAATCTTAATTTTTTACTCTTACTAAAGTGTGCAACAGTTGGGTTCCGGAAATAAGAAATACCATTCATTTTCTCTATAGGGCAGGAGTGTCTAGTTCTGGTCCTTGAGGGCCAGTGTCCTGCAGAGTTTAGCTCAAACTTGATTTAACAAAATAACAAATTGGTAAGTTTAGTATGCTAGTATTCTATTCTGAGTTCAGCCAACAAGAAGAGCAAATGATATGATGGAAATTACAGAGGGAGTGAGTTAGTTTTGTCGTGCAAAGCCTATCACTTCATAATCCAGATAAATGCATAGTATTTTCTAGCAAGCTTTAGTGCTGTTCATCAAAAATCCCCAAAATGTATACAAACTGTAAAGTGCACATTTGCGATAAAAACATATTTATGACCTACATCAATTTGCTTTTACACTTTAATTGATGCACCCAACTTGAAAATTCGGCACTCAAAAAATGAATGAGTTTCCCACTAGAAATATATTTTGGTGGCACTAAGAAATGTGATCATTGTGACATGACTTGAAGGCAGCACCTGTCCATCGTTTCCGAACCCTGTTCCTGCTGGCTTACCGTAGCAACATCCCATTAGAGGAGTCTCTCCTTCATAAAGTTCAGTTCTGACAGCTCTTTACCCCTATGAGTAGAAAGGTTCTTGAGCAGAGAAAGCGGGCAGAAGAAGAGGAGGAGAAATGGAAGGAGAAGCAAAAACAGAGAGAGAAGAGACTACAAAAAGTGATCACAAAGCGAGCCCAGGCGAACGACCCTCACGTGACCCTGGCCCAGACATGCCCGTCCAAACTAAAAGAGTTCAGGTAAAACAATAAGCTGCTCTTCGTTTACCTCAAACGACACTTTTATAACTAAAGCTTCTTTATTGGAATTGATGGTTCAGTGAAGAAGCTTTAACATCCATGAAACCTTACCATCACAGAAAGGTTTCTGTGGAGAAACCAAAATAGTTCTTCTATTGCATTCCTATGAAAACTCCCTTAAGAACCTTTATTTTTAAAAGTGCATGAGTTTTTGAAACATTGGAGATATTTTCATATTCAGATGCAGATTGCTTGCATATAATATCGATCTATCTTTCTCTATATATGTATATATATCTCTCTCTCTCTCTCTCTCTATATATATATATATATATATATATATATATATTATATATATTATCATTATTATTGTAAATGCTCATATACATGTGCACATGGGAACAGGAAACAAGATCTTCAGAGACAAAGAGAGTATCAGGAGGAGATGAGAGAAATCCAGGAAAGAGTGAAGGGAAGACCTCTGTTACTTGAACAGATAGCACAGGTGAGTTTTTTATTATATTTTATTTGATCATTTTTTAAATTTGTAATTTATTTTGGTCTTTTTTATTTTTGAAAATCTGGACGAGAGGACATGCATCTCTACTAGAAATGTTCATTGCGAGAGGACATGCATCTCTACTAGAAATGTTCATTGTGATGATAATGCAAAGCTCTGTCTTTCCAGATGAATGCTAAGAGAGCAGCAGAGAAGCTCTACTCTGCCACTTTGCATGGATGTGGTCTGAGTGAATCCTTTATCAGCAGTAAAGCTCCTAAAGGCTTGAGACACAGACAGACTCCAAGCCCCACCCACTCCGGCAGCCAAACTCCACCCACATACAGGTAGAAGAGCCAGGAGCTCTCTATTCTGTCATACAGTTTATTAAAAGAAACACTTCTTCCAAACAGGAAAATACTGCTAATTTTGCATGTTTATTTTTCGCAGTGTCTCTGAGTTGTTTTCATTCATTCTTTCACAGTGAACAGGAATGAAGATAATGAGGAACTTCCAGACCTGCAGGATTCTCTTCTGGAAGACTATGACGATGATTATGAGGAGTATGACCATGACATGGAGGCAGAACACATGGACAGATAAGAGGAAGAAAGGGAGGAAAAGGGCAACGACGAAGGACACTCACATCATGACAAGCTGGATTTTGATGATGATGA
Source organism: Cyprinus carpio (assembly GCF_018340385.1). NCBI lineage: Eukaryota > Metazoa > Chordata > Actinopteri > Cypriniformes > Cyprinidae > Cyprinus > Cyprinus carpio. The sequence goes on along the minus strand of NC_056597.1, from coordinate 36,886,385 downwards.
TGATGATGAACAGGAAGAGCGTTATAAAGATGATGACATCAGCAGTAAGCACAGCCAGAGCAGCAGGGGAAGTGAAAGTAAAAACAGTCACCATAGCGACAGGAGCAGAACAGGTAGCATTAACTAGGTGACAAAGAAAAACAGGAAGATCAGAAAAGTGATCATTAGCTTTATTCTACACATTTAATTTGTTTTTAAACAAAGCAAACCTCAGTAGCAAATTGTTGCTGGATATATGTGTGAGAGAGAAAATCTCACAAACCTTACTAAAGGGATAGTTCACCCAAAAATGAAAATTCTGCCATCATTTACAGCGGAAAACAAAAGAATGTAGTTAACCAAACCGTTTATGTATATTTAACAGTATATTTATATGATATAAAGTATATTATTTTCTTAGAGTAAGGGGAATTTTGAGAGGAAGTGATGAATTATCAATAAGAATAATAATTCTGCACTGCAACTGATCATAATAAGCTTAAAGATTTCTTTATGCAACGTATAATTTACTTTTTTTTAAATTTACTCTTTTACGTGTTTACATGGCATTCACTCGATATACAGTAATGAATGTAGTATATATATATAGATATATATATATCTATATATATATATATATATCTATATATAATATATATATATATATATGGAAATAAATGCCTGTCCACCATCATATATTTAACAAAGGGCCAAAAACGCAGCATTATTTAATATGTGACAAATTAAATGAGTGTGTTTCTATATGCAATAAGAGAAAAAATAACCTAATATGTGAAAATAAACGTTATTATTGCAATTTTATTGTTTAGCACTTTTTCTTTTCATACTCAATACGAGCATATAAACCATTTTGCACATGAGCCACAGCCTAAAAATACACATCACGGTCAGTTACTGTCTGTACAACACAGGCAACGTCTCAGTAATTTTCCATGCTCCACGCGGTCCAGCCCACAACACGCTCACGCTGTGCTGCAAAACCCGCCTCGTACATGAGACCAAGGGCGAAAGACGCGCTGGGAGGGGTCGATCCTGACGGACGGCACCTCTACCCAATCACATGCGCGCAAGGCTTCCGCGTCGCTCTCTCTGACCAATCAGCTGCAGCGGAGGGCGTGACCGCAGTCCGAATTTTACGCGGCGCTACGGCGTGAAAACTAAACCGAGATGGAATACGCCAGTCTGAACCGGTTTCAACCGGTCTTGCGTGTGATGCATGAGACTAGAAAGGAGCTGGGTCACAGTCTCTCGCAGATATCTGCTTCCAAAACAACGGTTTTTCTGCAATAGACAAAAGAATAAACTAACGATTGGTTTGATGCTGTGGTTATAAAACGGAATGAGAAGTTAAAGCGAGCTGTAAACCGTCATACAGAGAGACAGATGAACTGACACGAGCTGCTGACTGAAAGACGACCTGGACTCAATTACTGAAGACAATAGTTAAAAATAACACCGAAATTGTGTGTTTTGGGGGGTTTTAATTAACCTTTTTAACCCAACAAAATTTGTGTTTGACTATACAGCTAGTTAGCATTTGAAGTGAACTTGCTAGCTGCTCAGATTGCATTTTCAATACACACGCTATCCGTGTAAAATGAGATAAATAACGTTACACTTGCCGCTTTTTTTACATCACGTCTTGATTTGACGCGACGCACGTTTCCAGGACACTTAACCTTGTTGCTAATCCCCAAACCACGTTAGCATTTTTGTTGATTTTTTTCAGCGTGAAGGAGTTTTTGTTAAAACAGGTAAGTTGAATGATGTTCTTGAGGTGTTTGGTGAAACGGTTATCTGTTACAAACAGTATATACTACGATAAGTGAGTTGAATGAACTGCTAGTTTGCTGACACACTGCTAGTGTTGTCCAGAAACGAAAACGCGTTTTGTTCCTCGCCGATGCCCGTAACTGCAAGGCGCTCAACTAGAATTCATGTGGGCTGCTTTCTAAAAAAAAAAAAAAAAAATGTATCATTGCATATGAAGATCTGTTGACTCAAATGCGTGTTTACTCTTTGTGTTTTTCTTTTTGTCACATTTAATATGTGTTAAACTTCCATGTTAGTACTTTTTTAGAAGCGTTTAACTAGTAATAGTAGCTGTTGTAACGGTGAACTCAACAAAACTGTCTTTATAGGTTGTATTTCAGCGCAAATGCATGCTTAAGTAATGTGTTTTGTGGACTGAAGTGCACCCACGTGGTTTGAGCCATTGGTTTGGTATCTGACTTTTAGCAGATAATTCTGGTTAAACAGTTAGTAAAGTGTTAGGATGCATGGTCACATAAGTGTCACTATTGATGTTTGATAACTTAAATCTGTTGTCCGTCTTGTCTTACAGCTCTATGCCGGCAGACATGACCATGTTGGCGGATCACACAGCACGGCAGTTGCTGGATTTCAGTCAAAAGCTAGACATCAACCTGCTGGACAATGTCGTCAACTCCATGTACTATGATGTGGGATCTCAGGTACGATTCGGTTTGCGAATTCCAAGACAATTCTGAATGTACACGTACAGTGCATACAAAGTGGTTTTCGTTGTGATTATTTTAGCAAAGACTGGCACAAGAAGTTCTCACCAACCTGAAGGACCACCCAGATGCCTGGACCAGAGTGGACACCATACTGGAGTTCTCGCAGAACATGAAGACAAAAGTACGTTAACATTAATGTCTTTATTTCTGCATTTAGCCAGTGTATAGAGTCTAACTGACTAAATGCCAACCTTGAGCACGCTTAACTGATGTTTACTCATTTTGCTGTTTGTATTGCAGTACTATGCTCTTCAGATACTGGAGACCGTGATCAAAACACGCTGGAAGATTCTTCCTCGAAACCAGTGTGAAGGTGAGGGACTGTGTTCAGACTGAAGTCGTATTCGCGCACACTCACCTCGGTCTTTATGGAAGATTTATTGTACGCCACCACATTATATAACACTGCTGTCATGTGAAATCCTGATGACTCTTTTAAGAAATGCACAAATAACGGACATCTCTCGCTGTCCACAGGAATTAAAAAGTATGTCGTTGGGCTGATTATCAAGACTTCCTCTGATCCCAACAGCGTAGAGGTAATAAATAAACGTTTAATTTCTTAAATTTGTACCATTTAAATGACTTACAAACAGCTGGTTACAACCAAAATATAAAAAAAAAACATTTTCATTAATTTAAATAAAATAACTGAAATAAACTTTAAACTTTTTTCGTTTTATTTAGCATTCAGTTAATTTTTTTTGTTAACCATAACCGACTAGTACTATTCATATTGCTGAAAGCATCCATGTTGACTTGTATTTGTACTCTTACAGAAGGAAGGGGTTTACATAGCAAAGCTCAACATGATCCTGGTGCAGGTGAGTGTGTTTTCAGGAATATCTGTAGTTGTTATATTGTGAGCGCGAAGGGCTCGTGGATTTATTGCTGCTGATGTCTTTCTGTTTGTGTGTAGATCCTGAAGCAGGAGTGGCCGAAGCACTGGCCCACGTTCATCAGTGACATTGTGGGAGCGAGTCGCACCAGTGAGAGCCTGTGTCAGAACAACATGATTATCCTGAAGCTCCTCAGTGAGGAGGTGTTTGACTTCTCCAGCGGGCAGATGACTCAGGTCAAAGCCAAACACCTGAAGGACAGGTACACATACCTGCAACATGTGACAGTTGCAGACTTTGCAGGGTGTGGTTGGTAAAATAATTGTGGTGATATTTGCTCAACCTCTTTACCTTTTTTTCTTTTTACAGTATGTGCAACGAATTTTCCCAAATCTTCCAGTTGTGCCAGTTTGTCATGGTATGTTGCAGGAATATTATAACAGTGTTAGTGTTTTTAGTATTAAAGGTATAGTTCACCCAAAAATTACAGTTTGCTGAATTTACTCAGTGTCAGGCTGTCCAAGATGTAGATGAGTTTTTGTTTGTTCATGGGAACAGATTTGGAGAAATTTTCCATTGTATCACTTACTCAGCAATGGATCCTCTGCAAATAGCTGATAAAAACATCACAATAATCCACAGTTTTCTCTTTTGGGTGAACTATTTCTTTATGTGCAGTTCAATATATTCATGCCTCTAATTTAAACCTGATTTGATGCTTTGTACATCAGGAAAATTCCCAGAATGCCCCTCTGGTCCAAGCCACATTGGAGACCCTCCTTCGTTTCCTGAACTGGATCCCACTTGGCTACATATTTGAGACCAAACTCATCAGCACGCTGGTGTACAAGGTAACATGACTCGAGGTCTCTAATTGTAACTCATTTGATTTAATAAAATGCTGTTATAGCAGACTGCTGTCACTCCTCTCACAAAGGCGCACTGTCATTGGTTCAGCTTGCCAGTGCGTAAGAAAGAGAGGGAAATCATTGGAGCGCTGGCTGTTCTTATTGGAGCTCTGCTCAAAGCTTTGTGTCCGAGCTGGTGCTCCAACATTTATAGCCTCTCACTTAGTAAAAATCATTGAGTGTTCCAGGAAGTTTATCGTTTGTGTTCTGATTTATTCCACAGTTTCTGAATGTTCCGATGTTCCGGAACATCACTCTGAAGTGTCTGACAGAGATCGCAGGTGTCAGTGTCAGTCAGTATGAGGAGCAGTTTGTTAACCTGTTCACTCTCACCATGGTGCAGCTCAAACAGGTACATGTGCGCGTGCACACAAACTCTTTTCTTTTCTGTTTTCTAAATTGAATACTTTTATTCAGCAAGGACAAAATAAATAAATCTACAAAGATTTCTTTTTCAAATAAAATTATTTTGGACTTTCTGTTCTTCAGAGAATCCTGAAATGAAATATCATAGTTTTACACAAACATTTAAAGAAATTAACTTCTGTTCACACCAAACGCGAATAGAGCGTCAAATTCGCGTCTACCGCGCCTAGTTTGCCGCTTGAACATTTTGAGAGCATTCGCTTCATTCGCGCGTGAAATTCGCTTCATTCGCGCGTCAAATTAACTTCACAACGGACGCGAATTCGCGTCATGGGGGGCTTCTGCCAGTTGAGTTTGCAGCATTTTCAACCACCATTTTTATTCGGATAATTTTCTAAATATTACTGTTATCTCGTGTCATGAAATGTAGTTGTAAAAGTATTTCAGACGAGAATGTAGTTGTTTTAAACTCAAATATGCATTTTTTTTTTTACAAAGACAGCGTCTATTTAAAAATGTGTTTCGTCGATTTCGGAGACGAGCTCCATGCGATCAGCGGGAGCTCAGTGATCATGTATCCGCCGAGAGCAGCCTCACCTCGGATAGACCTTCTGACATTTGCCGCTGGCTCTGATGTCTCTTCAGTGGTTCAAGATAAAATATAATTCGTTTGGGGTAAATCTTATCTTTGGCCTTTATTCAATTAATCTATTCATATTTTTATATATATATATAGGTCCTTTTTATTCCTGTCTCTATAGAAATATGAACTTTCGTCATATAGCTCCAGGTGACTGCTCACTGACAATATCAGTCGTTCCTCCATGTTGAATGAGTGACTCCTGAGCAGGCTCCTGATTGGTTAACGCGGCGCGAATTGACGCCAAAGTTCAAATTTTTCAACTCGGGCGGCAGACGCGAATTCGCGTCAAACACATAAATGCACAAAAGCACCATTCGCGCGTAACGCGCGTATCGCGCCAGACGCTCAATTCGCGTCATTCGCGCGAACTTGACGCGCGAATGAGGCGAATTCGCGTCTACCGCACCGCGCTAAACGCCTCATTCGCGCCGCGAGACCTCCAGAGGCGCGTAAACGCATCTTTACATTGACTTAACATTGAAATCATTCGCGCCAGACGCTCTATTCGCGTTTGGTGTGAACGCAGCATAATAGTTTTACACAAACATTTAAAGAGTTTCAGAGTTTGTTAGTAATAGGACATTTTTTCTTGAGCAGCAAATCATCATATTAGAATGATTTCTAAAGAATTATGTGACTGAAGACTGGAGTAATGATGCTGAAATTTTAGCTTTGCATCACAGAAATTAAATTGTTAAAATTTTACAATACAAATATATTACAGTACAAAAAGGGTATTTTAAGTTGTAATCATTTCACAATATTATTGTATGTTCGATTTAAGAAAATGCAACCTTGGTGAACATGACACTTTTTCAAAAATATTTTTAAAAATCTTTTGAATGCTAGTGTGTGACCATATTACGATATCTTGAATTAAGAAAATAAGGTAACTGTGTTGGGCAAGCACTACTGCCAATCCAACGGGCAGGTTTATGTAGGAAGCACAGCTTTTCCAAATGTAAACATCTGAAATGAATAAATAATAATAATGAAATATATATATATCACAAATTGTGTGTTGTGTATTTTCTGGTAATCAAATGAACACACAGAACATGAGGATTCATATTTAACTGGTCTTTTTGCAGTTTAATATCCACAGACACTAGTCTATATCGCAATTTGATTTGAGTGTACTGACCTCTTTTATTTATTCATCTAAAATATGACAGATTCCGTGAAATAGGCTTATAGCGATAATAGCGTTATAGGCTACAGTAAATTAAATTTTTATGACTGGATTCATGGGGCCTACTTATGTAGCAAACGAATATGATAAGCTCATTGTGAGTGTAAAAGACGGGTTTTTATTTACTTTATAGCATTGCATCTCACCAACTAACTGACAACTTAGCGTTAAATCACCATTCAGCAGACTCAAGCCACCACGGCACTGCCATCTATTGGACTGCAGCAAGATACTAACTTGTCAATCTGCTACGTTACTGAAAAACTGAGCTGACTTAGGAAATGTGATGGGGCCGATGTGATAAGCATGAGTTTTGGGACGCGGCGTGGCTAGTATAAACACAAGCTGCCTTGATCAGATCCGGTGTGCAACAGATGCATGCAGTGATGCGCAGATCAGCTGTTAAACAATGTCTGCTGTTAAAAATGAACCATCCCTTCATCATAACATCATGCAAAACTAAGAATTAGAATCATTGTAATGTGACGATCAAATATAGGTGCGGGTGGTTGTCGGGCGGATAATTCAAACCACCATACACTGACCTGGGTCACCAGTAGCAAACAATACACAAACCTAGTAAACAAACAACAAACAATCAACAAAATCAGCAAAAACACAGATCTAAAAGCATACTCAACAAAAAAATCCAGCTCTCATCGTAAATCAAGAAAAAGGTCTATATGTTCTTTAAAAAAGAAAAGTTCATATTTGCGGCATATTCGCCGATACCGATATATCTGCGACAGGCTCAGATCGGCCGATATATCGCTTTGCCGATTTTATCGGTTGGGCTCAAGTCTATACAAAAGTTTGCAGCATGTGGAGTCTTGAATTTGACTAATTAAACTTAAAACTTTCATATTATCTTTTTGTGAAAAGCTTGAGCTATTCGGAACCTATGAGTATTACTTTTTAAAACAACACCTCAAATGCACCACTAAAAACTAGTGAAGTTTTCAAAACTATAACCCTCATTTACTCAACAGATGCTGCCTCTGAACACAAATATCCGTCTGGCATATTCAAACGGGAGAGACGATGAGCAGAACTTCATCCAGAACCTCAGTCTGTTTCTCTGCACCTTCCTCAAAGAGCACGGACAACTGATAGAGAAGAGACTGAACCTCAGAGAGACGCTCATGGAGGTACACACATAGTTAAATGTAGAGAAATAGACGATAAAGTGACACACAAACTCCTAATTGCTTGACTCCCATGTGCTCAGGCTCTGCATTACATGCTGCTGGTGTCTGAGGTGGAGGAGACAGAGATCTTTAAGATCTGTCTGGAGTACTGGAACCATCTGGCTGCTGAGCTCTACAGAGAGAGTCCCTTCTCTACCTCAACCTCTCCACTGCTCTCAACCAGCCAGCACTTTGACGTGCCGCCCCGCAGACACCTCTATCTGCCTGTGCTCTCCAAGGTCAGTTAGCCACAGTCTACAGCAGCTCTGCCTCAAAATATTGGTCGCTGGAGAAAAACTGACTGCATTCTTGACCTGTCTCAGGTGCGTCTGCTAATGGTGAGTCGCATGGCCAAACCAGAGGAGGTTCTGGTGGTGGAGAATGATCAGGGCGAGGTGGTGAGAGAATTTATGAAGGACACAGACTCCATTAACCTCTACAAGAACATGAGAGAGACTCTGGGTAATTATTATGGGCTGTTCTAGAAACTGAGAGGAAAAAGTAGATGGGGAAAGCTTGATAACGATGCGTTTCTCCTGTCCAGTCTACTTGACTCATCTGGACTATGCGGATACGGAGCGGATCATGACGGAGAAGCTTCATAATCAGGTGAACGGTACCGAGTGGTCCTGGAGGAACCTGAACACGCTGTGCTGGGCCATCGGCTCCATCAGTGGCGCCATGCATGAAGAGGATGAGAAGAGATTCCTCGTCACCGTCATTAAGGTATTTATCCATGCATTTGTTATTGCCCATCAGGAAATGTTATGTGAAAACTGAAATTTTGCTGTTGCATGCTATAACACTATACAAACAGTGTTTGCTACTGTTTTTTAATAACAAATGTAATACTTTCAACAAGAATGCATTCAGTTGATCAAAAGTTACAGTGAAGCTTCTTTCGGTGTTTCAAAAGATTTCTATTTCAAGTAAATGCATAGGGTAAAATGCATTTGAACTTTATTTATCAAATAATTTTTACAAAAAAATATTAAGAAAGGTTTTCATTATTGATGATCAGAAATGTTTCTTGAGCAGCCGATCAGCGTATTAGACTGATTTCTGAAGGATCATGTGACTCTGAAGACTGGTGTGATGATGCTGAAAATTCAGCTCTAATCACAAGAATAAACTACATTTTACAACAGAAAACAGCTATTTAAAATTGTAATTATTTTCACAATATTTTACTGTATTTTAATCAAATAAATGCAGCCTAGATTAGCAGAAGAAACATTTCAAAGACATTAAAAAGTCCAAAGGCCAACACTAAATTTCTATTTTTTTCTCAGGACTTGCTGGGTCTGTGTGAACAGAAAAGAGGGAAAGATAACAAGGCCATCATTGCCTCCAACATCATGTACATCGTCGGTCAGTACCCACGATTCCTCAGGGCCCACTGGAAGTTCCTCAAGACTGTCGTCAACAAGCTGTTTGAGTTCATGCACGGTGAGGAGCAGATCGTGTTTCAGATCGAGTGTTCATGCATGTTGTTGGTTTTTTTTTGCTAATCTTCTCATAAGGGTGTATATTAATTGGAAAGAGTCTCTCTCTCTCACTCTCTCACTCTCACTCTCACTCTCACTCTTAGAGACCCATGACGGCGTGCAAGACATGGCCTGTGACACCTTCATCAAGATCGCTCAGAAGTGCAGGAGGCATTTCGTGCAGGTTCAGGTAGGGGAGGTGATGCCCTTCATCGACGAGATCCTCAACAACATCAACACCATCATCTGTGACCTGCAGCCGCAGCAGGTGCACACGTTCTACGAGGCTGTGGGCTACATGATCGGAGCACAGACAGACCAGGCTGTCCAAGAGCGCCTGATCGAGAAATACATGCTCCTCCCCAACCAGGTGTGGGACAGCATCATAATAACCAGTGTTATTTTGAGAACCCGTGTTATTTTAGTGTTATTTTGTGTTCGTTTTTTTTTTTTGAATACATTACAGAACTTTCCGAATGAAAACCAAAAGGGGTCTTATAATAGAAAACAGGGCTTTCCTTGCTATTTAAAAGGTTTATACTTTTAATGTTAAGTTAGAATGACCAAGATTGAAACAACAACACTTGAACTCGAAGCACATGATGTTTCTCTTCGATCAGAACGTGGACATCCTGAAGGACCCAGAGACAGTGCGTCAGCTAGGCAGCATCCTAAAGACCAACGTGAGGGCGTGTAAAGCCGTGGGTCACCCATTCGTCCTGCAGCTGGGCCGCATTTACCTGGACATGCTAAACGTCTACAAGTGCCTGAGCGAGAACATCTCTTCTGCAGTCCAGAGCAACGGTGAGACATGGAGCACATGACCCAACAACTGCCATGTAATAACGGCTCGTGGTAAACTCTTTGGCCTTCCTCTGCAGGTGAGATGGTGACCAAGCAGCCTCTGATACGGAGCATGCGGACGGTGAAGAGAGAGACGCTAAAGCTCATCTCCGGATGGGTCAGCCGCTCCAACGACCCACAGATGGTTAGTTCTGACGTTCCTAGATGCCAAAACAGTGAGTCGGGTTTGACAGCAGCTCAAAGCACTGTTGTTGTCTCTTCAGGTTGGAGAGAACTTCGTTCCACCTTTGCTGGAGGCAGTTCTCATCGACTACCAAAGGAACGTCCCAGCAGCTCGAGAACCTGAAGTACTCAGCACTATGGCAACCATCGTCAACAAGCTCGGCGCTCACATAACAGGAGAGATCCCCAAAATATTCGATGCTGTGTTCGAGTGCACCCTCGACATGATCAACAAGGTTAGTCCACACTGTCTGTCAGTGCAACTGTTTCATATCTTGAGTTGTTGCTTGTAATGTGCATTTGGGAATGCGAGGTGCACAAATGCACTTCTCTCTTTCTCTCTCCCCTACCAAATCGTTCAGGCCTTCTTTAATGCTCTTTGTTTTGCCTCTGTCAGAACTTTGAGGAGTTCCCTGAGCACAGGACGCATTTCTTCTACCTGCTGCAAGCTGTCAACTCGCAGTGTTTCCCAGCATTCCTGTCCATCCCACCAGCACAGTTCAAACTGGTTCTGGACTCCATCATCTGGGCCTTCAAACACACCATGAGAAACAGGTCAGACAAAGACAAACAAACGGACAAATAAACACGCTTCTCTGTGTGAAAGCAAAACAAACACATTCTTAATAGTCAAGCTTCTGTGACCTGTGTGTGTTTTTGACAGTACTTGCCCTGAGTCACATACACAAATGAAAACGCTGACTGTGTTTGTGTGTCTCCAGGGCTTCAGGTCCTGTTCACGATGCTGCAGAACATCGCACAGGAAGAGGCGGCAGCTCAGAGCTTCTATCAGACCTACTTCTGCGACATCCTGCAGCACATTTTCTCTGTTGTCACGGATACGTCTCATACTGCTGGTCAGTTGCTAGGCAGAGAGAGAGTGACATGTTTTCAGCGTAACTAATGGAGCCGTTATTTTGAACAAAACCGCTTCACATCAGTCACGCAGTGAATCTCACAAACACTGCTGATCAGGTCATTTTCCACCTGAAATAAAAAGGAGAAAAAAAACAGGAAAATATGATTTGTTTTTCAGCTTTGACATCTCTTTTTATAGATATCATTATTGTTGCATGCATTTCTCTTTCTTATTTAAGTATAACATTTAAATTGTGACGTGTTAATTTATTCTGATTTCAACTTAATGCAGTAATAATATTGCAGATAACTGACTCAGAGGTTAAAATCATTGTGTGCTTGATGTATGTTCTGTGGTTTGTGCTGGGCAGGTCTGACGATGCACGCCTCCATCCTCGCCTACATGTTTAACCTGGTGGAAGAGGGTAAAATCAGCAACACTCTGAACGCAGGCAGCACGAGCAACAATCAAAGCTACGTGCAGGAGTATGTGGCCAATCTGCTGAAGACAGCCTTCCCACATCTGCAGGAGTAAGAGCAGCCTAGAGCATGAGGATTGTGTTCAGTGTGTTTTCGGTGTCATGTGTTTGTGTTAATGTTGGGTTTTTGTTGTTTTTTCAGTGCCCAGGTGAAGGTGTTTGTCACGGGTCTGTTCAGCTTGAATCAGGACATTCCTGCCTTTAAAGAGCACCTCAGGGACTTCCTGGTCCAAATCAAGGTATGTCACTTCCTTCCTGCTAGATTTGGACTTTATTTTTATTTTTTTAATTTCACAATGTAAATGGGTACTACACATGCAGGGATTAAATAATAACTATTAGATACAAATAAACATTATTAAAAAAATATATTACTTCAAAATAAATATAATTTAAAATTCTAATTTATTCATAATAAAAAACAATAATCATAATTAAAAATATAAATATAATAAAAATTCACAGTTACTCAAAAACGAATAATAATAATAATATATAGGGCTGGGCGATATATCTAACGATATGTTCATGCGCATCTAGTCAGTAAATCTGGTTCCGTGATTAGCGCTAAATCGCCATCACCTGCTTTCAAATGGAGCGGAAACCATTTAATTCTAGACAGAGCCGTAGATCACTGACAAGCTAACAATATCACATTCATTATCCCAGATGAATCGCCTTCGATAATGAACGCGATATTGCGAAGCTTGTCGGTGATCTACGGCTCTGTCTATTAAATGCCGCTCCATTTGAAAGCAGGTGATGGCGATTTAGCGCTAATCACGGAACTAGATTTACTGACTAGATGCGCATGATCATATCGTTTGGATATATCGCCTTTAATTATTAATAACATAATATAATTACTAAAAAAATTCTAATAAAAATAATAAAAAACGAATAATAATAATAATATAATTATTTTATTCAATATTAGTAGTTTATTAATAATAAAAAATCTTGCAATATTTTGTTTTAATATTAATGTTGATTATATATTAATTAATATAATCAAAATCATAAATAAAAACAAAATTCTTAATAATAATAAAGATTATATATTAAATTACAAAAAATAATTTAAATAAATAAAAATCTTAATCACAAAAAAGTTAATATGTTATTGTGCATAATGTTGTTTTAATAAATATCAATGTTAATTGCATATTAGTTAATATAATCAAAATAATGTTAATTGCATATTAGTTAATATAATCAAAATGCTATTATTATTGTTACTACTGATTAAATGTTATTAAACATTAATCATTAATGGTAATAAAATGCTCTCCTATGAATAATACATTATTAATACTAATAAATAAATTATTGTGCATGTTTTAATTCATAGTGAAATTAATTATATTGAATATTAATGTCCATTTAATATTAATAGCTAACATAATTAAAATGGTCATGCTATTATTATAAGTATTAGTAGTATTATATAAACAGTCTTGTGGCATTCACACAGTTTCTGGCCTTTCAAATGGATATGGATCTGTTTTTGATTCTGGATAACAATGCCAACTCGATTACTGATTACAAATGGATGCATTGTTACAGTCTAACATTAAAAATACTTTTATGTAAAGCTGCTTTCAAAAACGTATAATGTGAAACACACTGTACAGATAAGCGTGACTTGACACAGCGTTGTTCCAGTGGGCCGTTCATAATCACTCACACTGTGTGTTTGCAGGAGTTTGCGGGAGAGGACTCCACAGATCTGTTCCTGGAGGAGAGGGAAGCGTCTCTGCGTCAGGCTCAGGAGGAGAAACACAAGCTCCAGATGTCTGTCCCAGGAATCCTCAACCCTCACGAGCTCCCGGAGGAAATGTGGTAATCACCACCACAACATCACAACACTCAAGAAGGAGTATTTTTTTTTTTTCACACGTGTATAGGGAAGTAACACTCAAATAAGGAAAAATAAGAAAAATGAGGACAAATAGGAAAATCGATCCAGATGTTGGTTGTTTGTCGACCAAATCCATGCCAATGTGTAAATTAAAGACATGTCTGTTATTAGTAACCTGACTCCTCCCAAACCCTTTGGTTTTACATAACAGAGCATTTTATATGAAAGAAACTGTCTGTCTCTCCTATATCAGTTTACTGTATATGCCTCGATGTTTCTGTTCAGTATGTTTGCTAATCATTTTAATGTTTTCTCAGCCTCATCGGTTTGTGAATATGTAATATACAGTGTGGCAGGCCAGTGAAGACGGACAATTACTGCGCAGGAAGAGATTTGTGTTGAGCTGTGTGACTCGTGAACCACAGCAAGTGAATTTGACTGTTTAGGATCAGTCCTGATGCTGTTCCTACCTTCTTTATTGGGGGTTTGTGTTTATATATATATATATATAAATATATTTCATTTGATTGCAGTATATGAGAGAGACAAGTCTTTTTCATGCTACCGACTCGCTGAGTTTTTTGTTTTTTGGCATAGGGTTGTCATTAAAATGAAAGGGTTTGTTCATATCCTATTTGTAAAGCTGTGTATTAGTACTATGGAAACATAAAGTTGGTTATTTTTACAACGCATAGTGTGTGTGTGTTTTCATTTAGCTTGTAGAGATTGATTACTTTTAAATACATTTTAAAAAAAAACTAGTTCTATAAATATACTTGCAAACTCTTACATAATTTTGTCTGAATTTGCTACTATACTTTACTAGAGTTGGGTATCTCATTAATACTGATAGTGATAAATTTATTAAATGAGCACATAAGAAATATATCAAGTTTCTTATCAGTGTTGCTTAATATTTGTTGAAACTGACCTTCTTCAGGATACTTTGAACAAAGTTAAAAATAATTTTGTAATGTATCTATATAATAAGTGTGTTTACTGTAACTTTGATGTAATTCAAGTTCTTTTAATGACCCCAAACTCTTTGCAAATGAGAACACACACACACATATATATATAAAACGTACGACCCATAACTGTCATATACTTAATCAATTACAGTATAAATGGGATTTCTGTAGGTAATACCTGTCTTAACAATCCGTGCATCAATGGAAAGCTTATTTATTCAGTTTTCAAATGATGTACAAATCTCAACCTCAAAAAATTGACCTTTATGACTGGTTTTGTGGTCCCAGGGTCACATCAAAAATTAAAACATCACACGTACACGTGCTCTACAGCGAGACATCGCGAGATTTACGAAGAATGGCCGAACGGGCCGGAAGCAGGCGTAACGAAAACAGCCGATGTGTAACAAACGGTCGCCCCTCCCTCTCTCTGTGCCAGTTTTCCGAAAAAGCCCGAGCGACCTGCAAGAGGACTCGGCGGAAACAGCCGACGTCTCGCACAACGTTAACCCGCGTGCCTCCGAGCGATCGCGAACATTCCCGGAAACCCCCGAACATTTCCGAAGTCTCCCGGCGGAAACAACCGAAGTGTAACTCCCGTCCCTGTTCATCATGGCTGCCGTATGTGCTAGTCTGCACAGTAACGCTCTGCTCGGAGACTGACTCTCCGCTCCTTTAGTGCCTCACATTTACTGTCTCCACCCTCGACATCTCGGCAAACAATCCCGCTTGAATGAGCCCAAACCTCCCTGGTTGTGTTGTCTCATAATAGCGAGCCTTCATCAAGCATTTCGTCGGGCCTATGTAACACCCCCTTAAAAAGACAGAGAGAAAAACAGGCAGCATTTTATTTCTCCAATGGTCTGAATACACTTTCCGCCTTTATGAACCATGTGTGAGAACTGCGCCGAGCTGCTGGAGGTGCTCAATGAGAGTAAGTCAACAGCATTTGATTGTTTTGTTTTGTGTTTTTGTAGTTGTTTGCAGCAAGTTGCTAGCATGACTGTCCGAGCATGCGGCTCGCTGCTTCGATTCAGCGCAGATTTTCGCGTATAATATTTAATCTTTCAGGCTTTCTGTCAACGTATGCATTTAAAACAGCGCTCAAGCACCTTCTGTCTGTCATTACTTCTCTTCTGTTTGATGTTGATCTCTAGTTTTTATTAATGCAATGCCATTTGAACGCGTTAGCCCCTCCTCGTCATTTCAGAATTAAATCGTCAAAGAAGAACAGCCACCAAATCTGCTGTTCATTTTGAACAGAGGCATCAGAAAACATCTCTATGTGTGCGTTGACCATCAGCTTGGAGGCTGAGGAGAAGTTGGACTGACATTAGCATTAGCATTAGCCCATGCAGAAGTGTTTTTGACATTGTCATTCTTCATAATGCACATAGATCAGCATCTGATCAGCAAACACGATCCACGCTGCGCTGTAATTCCGCTCGAGCGGGTGATTTATGAGGGTTCATGCGGGATGTGAGACAGGAATCAGACAGTATTTGTGTTTGTGTGCTTTGTTGGATGGACAGACTGTGATGTGGATTGTTGCGCTTTCTTTGCTTCAGCACTGGTGTCTTGGCCAGACAGTGACTGATGGTAATACCAAGGCACTTTGTACCACTGTAGTAAAGGATTGCCATGGCTTTTGCATGAAACTTGAAAGAACTACTGTTATAGCATCACATCACTATGGTACAGTTATGATGTTGCACGCTGTTATGATTGTGCTGGAGGTATGCTGATGATATTTCCATGATATTTTGAAGAATTACTGCAAAACAAACAAACAAAAAAAAAAATACTCTGCTGGTACAGTTATAATGTTAGATGGTACTTTGGTATATACCAGTGTACTGAAGGGTTACCATAGTATGTGCATGATATTTTAAAGAATACCATGAAATTATTACCATATTACCAGCAGGTTCTGTTGCTAAACTGGAAGATGATGGTGTGTAAACAAGAATCATGGGTGCCAACAATTTGGTAGCAACTATTAGGGCTGGATGATGAAAGAATCAAATATAGGCCTATATAGTAAAAGTATCTATATATTATAAATAATTTAAGCATGCTATTTAAAAATTGCACTTTTTAAATGCACAATTTTAATATTAAACATCAATATTTCATTGTGTCCGTGTGTGTGTGTGTGTGTGTGTGTGTGTGTGTGTGTGTGTGTCAGCAGAGGTCTGTTCATGCACGCTCTGTAATTTCGCATTTTCTGAAAGGTCAAAAACAGACAGAAAGTCACTAAACCAGTTGTGCCAGACATCATAAAAAGATATGAATCACAGGGCATTTTAACTATATTTGAAAAGTTCTTGCATTAAAGAGATCTTTGTCATTATTTAGTCATCCTCATGATGCTCCAGTCCATGATGCGTTCTTCTGTGAACTACAAAAGGAGATGTTTTAAAGAATGTTCATGCTGCTCTTTTCAGTGCAAAGATACAGTAACCAGGAGCTTTCAATCTTTTAAAAAGCAGTGTAAAAGTAGTCTATGCAGTTGTATGCTATATTTCAAGTCTTTTGAAGTCATATTATACACAATTCAATTTGTCATTTGCTTAAATTCTTCTCCTCTATCCAAGCTCTTGTATGTTGTTTTGTGTTCTACATATTAAAATCAGCAAATCATTGCTCAATAAGCAAAAACTGACTTGGTAAAAATGAGTTTAGTTTGTTCATCTCAGAACTTTCAAACAGTATAAATATCAAACAAGTAGTTTAGAATTATTTATGGTATGTTTTTTAATTTTTGTAGTACAGCTACAAAAGAGCAGCATGAACATTCTTCAAAATATCTTCTTTTCTGTTCCACAGGAGGAATTAAGTTTTTATTTCTCCATAAGAGAAATAAAGTCTTGGAACAACACAAGGGCAAGTAAATGATGACAGAATGTCCATTTTGGGTGAATTATTCCTATAAGTCATTAAGGTCAGGCTGTTTTTCTCTGGATAAGAACTGAATACTGTGATTCAGTCAGTCTGTATGTGCAGTTTTACTTTTTATTTTTCTGTGCCGTGAGACTTTGAGGGATTTTTTGGTACTTTTGTGGTTTCAGCTTTGATAACAGATCCTCATATCAAACTGTTTCTCAGTCCTTGAACACAATGCCCTGGATTGTTACTGTAGAGCTGTGTGGAAACGGCAGAGAAAGAAAGACAGGAAAGCCATTTTACAGAAAGAAAGAATGAAAATCTCATGTAGGTCGAGGCTAACCAGCTGCTTGAGTGAACTTTACAACCCCAAGGTAGCATTCCCGAGTCCAGCAACTCCCTCGTCACTGTGGAAACCATTAATTGTGCTCTGTGTGTGTGTGTGTGTGTGTGTGGTTTGTCGGGATAGAGCACCTAAATGGACGTTAAGGTCCTGCAAATAACAATGTCACGTGATCATCTGCAATGAGCATGCTTAATGTGATTGCCAAAAAAAAAAAAAAAAAAAAAAAAAGTTAAAGAAATGTATGATAAAAAAATAGGTTGCCATAACTTTGAAGTGAAAAAAATGCAACATTATAAGTTTTATAGATTTAACTTAAATTTACATTAAAATGTATATTTCATTAACTGAAATAATGATAATATACCAAAAGACTAAAATCTGTCGCATGTCGAATCAAAGTAGTTTAATCACAAGTAGTTTTTCCTCAAGCTGAGATAAATACTTATATATATAGAAGGTGCAAAATCACTAACACACAACGCCATCATGGTAACACACATTAAAAAACGCTGTAAGTATTTATTTAACACAAGATGAAATAAATCCCCTAACGCACATAGGCCTAACTGAAAGTAAGCAGAAACATTTAATTAAATAAAAAAACACCAAAGGTGTCAAATATGTCAAAATTGTCACACAGGGAGTTTTGGGAATGTCAGCTGTACATTAAACAGCAGTGGTACTGTAAAATGTCTGATTAGAATTACATTCAGTAACCAGTTAACTGGTTTTCGCTGTAGCATTTCTGCAGTCTTTTACCATTAAAATTACACTCATTTTATACAGCGTGAGAGTGCTGTCTTGGACAGGATGTACCATGAGTACCATGGGTTGTTTTACAGATTATTATTTTTTTGTGCTGTATCACTGTTTCTCCTACTTGACAGTTTGGAAAAATCTCTGACATAAAGTATTAAACCTTGGTGTGTAAGTCGTCTTTCAGTGTCTCTAACACTGATCTGATCCCAGAGAGCTCTAGAACCCTGTGGCCAGTTCATTAACAGCTTTCTTTCTCTGTGTGTGTGTGTGTGTGTGTGTGTGTGTGTGTGTGTCTCAGTCTCGGATGCAGACAGCTCAGACGGCCTGCAGCTGAAGAAGGAGCATGCCTTAAGAGTCTTCACTTACATCAGCACATGGACACAGAGGTCAGCACTCAGTCTTTTGCGGATTCAGTTCATTAAGGCTTTCAAACATACAGTTACTCATTCATTCCTTGATTGGTTTGTTTATAAGTTTATATGTTTATTTGCTCATTTCTCAATTGCTCATTTGTCCAGTTAATTCACTCTCGCATTCCCTCATTGACTTCTCACTCACTCGGATGTTTATTCCTATCCTATTACTCAAACAATCAATCGTCATTCATTCTCTCACTGCAGTCTGTCGTACATTCATTCATTCACCCATTCAATTGCTTGCAGATTCATTCACCGACACATTCATTGACTCCCTTGTCTGCTCACTCACTGTATTTATTTATTCATTTATTCCTATTCGCTCGCTGATTTGCTTACTGATTTGTTCGCTGATTCACTCATTCATTCATTTTCTGTGACTCACTGACTTGCTCATTCATCAATTCTCATTTGCTCATTCATTCACTCACTGATTGGCTTATTCATTCATTCTCAGTTTCTCGCTGACTTGTTCACTGATTCACTTATTCATACATTCTCATTCTTTCACTGATTCATTCACTGACTCCATTCATTCTTATTCACTTACTGATTCACTCATTCATTTATTCTCATTCGCTCACTGATTCATTCATTCTGCTGATTCATTCATTCTCTTGTTCAATCACACGCTCATTCACTCACTGATTCACTAACTCACTAATCCATTCATTCTCATTTGCTCACTGACTCGTTCATTAATGCATTCTCACTTGTTACTGATTCACTCACTGATTCGCTCATTCATATATTTTGTGTTGTTTGACCTGTCGCTTGGATTGGATTTAAACTCTGTCAAGTGTGTTAAACAGAACTGGGTGTACTGCGATCTCCTTGGTAGCTGGTAGCACCGTTTAAGTAGCCAAAATATTTAATAAGCAAGCACATTAGATGCTAGAACCTTGTAAATGATGGGCTGACGACCGATTCTCTCTGTATTCATCTGCAGGCAGTGTCTGTGCTGTTTCAAGGAATACAAACACCTCGAGGTGTTCAGCCAACTGGTTTATGCCCTCATTAACTTGGTTATTGCCCAAGTTACCAACCTTAGGGACCGTCTACGCAGTGGCCATGGCAACACTAGGACTGAGGGGGCGGAGTCTGAATGGGACTCCGCCCAGCCACAGCCGTCGCCCAGTGAGGACGAGCCACTGAATGTGGAACGGGACTCTGCTGAAGAAGATGGTGGAGTGGAGGATGGAGATCAGCACAAGAACCAAAATCAGGGGGTCAAACCGGATCCCCAGCCCAAGCTCAGTGAACCCACGGCGGGCGGGAGCGGGAGCGGGAATGAGAGCAGCCTGGACCCGTTTGCATCCTGGAGCACAGAAGACCAGGAGAAACTGCTGCTGTGTGCTGCCAAGATCTTTCAGATCCAGTTTCCCCTGTACACGGCCTACAAACACAACACACACCCCACTATAGAGGTAATACTCGCTCATATAGAAAACCGTTTTCAACAGTCTGGATTCTGAGGTTTTTTTGAGGCCTTTAAAGTTCCAATTGCGGATTGGATTTTGAGATGTTGTCGACTTGGCATTGCACTCAAGCTTGCACTCAATTGTGAAGGGTTTAAGTAGATGACTTGATTGGAGAAGTCTCTATACGTCACCAAAATGTATCCTTCTTCTCATAGATTCAATTATAACATCTTACAAGGTCAGAAATTCATGGATTAAAGGGGGCATGAAGTGCCTGTTTTGTATTGTTCTCTGGTCCCCTTATAATGTTATCAAGGTTTTTAAATAAATGTAATAAGCTATTTATTTTCTATGGATTGTAGACTCAGAAATAAACGCCACTGCTATGATTGGCTAATAATTTTGTATGTTTAACAGTGTACATCCTACACAGATGGACGCTGCTGTAATTTAAGTTTAAAACGCTTAAATACATATTGAACAATCTTGAACAAACAGACAAAGCAATAGTGACTATATAATAAAAGCAGTTGCGCACACTTGTGTGTTGCTGTATTACCGTCGGATCCAATATAGACGATACAGCATCGTCTTTTAATTTCAACATTTCTGGAAATCCCGTGTCGATTTGTGCCTTGTTTGTAAAGGAATACTCAGTAAATTAAAGTGAACAAAGGGCCGAGTTCTTACTGACGGTCTGGATCTTCATTAAAAAATAAATATCATCAGATCTTTCCTAATGTTGGGATCAGAGCAGAAGGAAGGCAATGCAAAGACTGTGTTTCCACAGCTTGGCCCTGCACAGCGTCTTGATGTTTTCAGAGCCATCTTTATCGTTTGGTTTCTGTGTAGACCTGCTCGTTCGCCTCCCTCGTAAACACTTCATATGCAAATCGGTGGGCGGGGCAAAACAGGCAGCGATGTAGAAGCAGGCATTCTTGTCGTTTGACAAGACAGACTGCCTTCAATATAAGCTATTTTTAGACTAACAAGAAAGTTTTTAGTTCTGAAATTTTTATAGTACAGTGACCACTTATATGTCGAAAGATCAAGGGAATTTTGATTTCTCAGTTCATGACCTCTTTCATATTTCACAATAAGATCTAGTTCATGCATTTATGAAAATATCATTTAATGCATATACATTTTAAGCCATTATCCAAATTAACCAGCTTCGATATGAATCATATTGATTCTTTTGATTCTCTTCAAAGTTGCTTTACCAAAAATGATGCCTGAAAAAATCCCAGAATTAAAGATGCTCTGCTTTTGATGCTCCTTCTGTATGTGTTATTGCTGTTATATAGTTCATTTACATGTGCAGTTGTAATTAGGTTATTGTGTAGTCAGACTGACGGATAAAGACTGCTGCTCAAGTATACACGACACAGTGCGTAATTTAAAATTTGATGGATTAAATGCACATCAGCCACCACTTTTGTCTTTCAGCGCAAGCTCACAACGTCAAGGCCAGTTGTAATAGTTACGCATATGTACAAAACGAAGCTGGGCTACAATCATTTTAACATTTTAAAAAGACAAATGACCTAAATCAGATTTTTCAAGTGCATGTAAAACCTGATCATTGTTGTCAGTACTGAGTACTTGTGCCTGTTCTTAATTTATTGGCAAAACTTTTGCTCTGGACGTTTTGAAAGCATTTAAACATTTCAAACTACCAAAACCTACCAACAGAACTAAAAAAAAACAATAAATACATGATATAAGTGTTATGTGTGTATATTACGCTCTTCCAGTTAGTGCTTTATTATTGCTAAATGATTTGGATGAACTGAATAACCTCAACAAATCCTCAAGACAAAAATAGAAGCCGTTTTCTGTTGAAAAGTTGAGAATGGTTTCATTCGGGTCGCTGTTTTTTTTTTTAATATCCGTTTGTTGTTTTTGTCCTCAGGATATCTCAGCACAAGAGAGCAATATCCTGGGCTCTTTCTGTGATATGAATGTAAGTCTCTCTCTCTTTCACACACACTCATTATGATGGGCTTGATTACACTGTTTAGAGATAATTCATGACCACAATAGATGCTGAGTGGATGGAGCAGGACTAGTTTTAACTGACTCTGAGGTCACAGCTAGTGTGTGAAAGTACGAGATGTTTCCCTCTTTAGACATCAGCTAGCGTGATTCATCTGCACCCATGAATCATCACAGGTTTTAGTAATTAAATGCAAACTATTCATACTCAACTCTGTATAAGGATGTTTTCTAAAGTTCCTTAAAAAAGACTCTTTTTCTTGGCTTTTTTTTTTTTTTGAAGCCTGTAAATAGTTTTGCCTGCAACTATTTTGATTCATCTGTTGATTATTTCTCATAGTCTTTGCTTGAATTGTGTACAAAGTATTAAATAATATTTAAGATTTTTCCACACAACATGTAGACTTTATTTTAAGAAAAATAATATTTAAACTTAACATGCAATACAAATATTTTATAATAATAATAATGATCTATATTATATTATATTATATTATATTATCTTATATTATATTATATTATATTATATTATTATAATATTGTGATTATTATATAATTACAGTTTATTATATTACTTAAAAGGACATTTATCTGGTAATTATATGATTATATAAATATATGATTATATTATTGTATTAATAATCTTTATATTATTATAGTTAAGATATGGTCTTCATACCCCTTGTTTGCTATATATATAAAACGTTTTATAAAAATACAATATGTTAGTCTTATAATATAAAATAAAATAATTTAATATTATAGTCACATCATATATATAGTGTATTGTTGTGTTGATTATTACAGCAATTTAATATATCACATATTTTTTATTTTTTGATTATTGTATAATTGATGAATATTTTGAAAGATCACATGGTTTTCATACATCATGTTTACTTTAATGTGATGGTCATATAGTCACATGACAATATCTGTTATATAATATAGTGTAATATTATATACATTCAGTTTAATGTCATATATGTTAAGTCATAAGAACAGCTCAAAGACTCAGTTTTTTGTGCTTTATTCATGAAATACAGGCTGAATTAATTTCTGTGTAAATCATTCACAAAACCAATCAATTCAGTGCATTAATTTGCAAATAAAATGGTTTTCTGGAGAAGTCATTGTCAGTCTCTCTCGTGATTGGCCAGTCGGTGAGATCTTCTGAAGAGTATATTGATTAAACTCATTTTAAAGTTGGTTTCAGGCCTTTAATGGCATCCTATGCTGAGTCATGTGACCACACAGTCATGCTGTTGAGATAAAGAGGGTTTTTTGGGTGTGAAATGATTTGGGTGTGTTTTAAGGGATTATATTGTGTGTGTGTTTCAGGATGTGGAAGTCCCTCTGCACCTGCTGCGATATGTGTGTATGTTCTGCGGGAAGCACGGCCTCTCTCTGATGAAGGACTGCTTTGAGTTCGGCGCTCCTGACACTCTCCCCTTCCCCATCGCACATGCCTTCATCACCATCGTCTCTAACGTGAGTCAAACAAACCTAGTCAAGTAAACCAGAGCCTGACTTGTTAGACCTGTAACCAATCAGAGCTTATTCTCCTGTGTGTACAGATCAGAATATGGTTGCACATTCCCGCTGTGATGCAGCACATCATCCCTTTCCGCACTTACGTTATCAGGTGAGAACACCTTTCTGAACTGGACCTGAAGCTTCAGAATCATGCATTGCCAAGTGGAATATCTGAATTAATATCAGAATATCAGGAATATGTGTTTCATCAAATCGATCCTGCGATATAAAGAGACGCAGGCTACTCTTAGAAAGAGCGCTGCCGCCAAGAATCTGCTCTCTGCGGAGTTGCTAGGAAGAGCATCCCTCACCATAGCAACAGTCACCACGGCTCTCCTCACATGACCTTGGGGGAGCCAGACGGCTGGCGGGGGAGCTGAGAGAGTGCTGGTCATGTGACTCGAGCCAGACAGAGCGACAGAGCGACTCGCAGAGAGAGAGAGTATTAGTGTATTCACGCGGAAACCTCACGTTCTTCTGAGATTTCTGTAGCATATTATATATATTATTAAATTGTAAATATTAATCCATTTTGAAAATTAGTCAAAACCACCAGTATATTATCACGTTTTATTAGTGCTGTCAAACGATTAATCGCGATTAATCACATCCAAAATAAAAGTTTTTGCTTACATAATATATGTGTGTGTGCTGTGTATATTTATTATGTATATATAAATACACACATACATGTATATATTTAAGAAAAATGTTATGTTTATATATTAAATATATTTATCTGTAATATAAATAATATTTTATATATATATATATATATATATATATATATATATATATATATATATATATATATATATATATATACTTGTAAATACATATACATATTTTCAAAGTATTCAATGTATGTGTGTGTATTTATATAGACATAATAAATATACACAGTACACACATATTATGTAAATAAAAACTTTTATTTTGGATGTGATTAATTGCTTGACAGCACATTTTATACAAATCTACATTTCATATAAATATTAGTTCACCAAGACAAAAGTCCTACCTCAAATTATTATTGTTATTATATTTTTATGTTATATAAATATTTATCCACATAAAAAAGTAGTCACTTCAAAAAGACTGGACAGATCTATTATATTATATTATATACAAATCCACACAATTAGATACAATTTATCATGTATCATGATTTTTTTTTTTATTAAATATTATGTTTTTTTTTCCTTTGCAAAAGGAAACTTTGAAATGAAATAACTGGAAAAAATATTTTTAAAAAAAACAGTTTTGTAAATGTAATTGTCAAGCCACTGAAATGCTCTGTCATTCAGATTGTTTTGCTAGATTTTGTTTTTGATACATATCCTGAAAAGATGGCTTCAGGTTTAATAGAAATTAAGCGTGCTACTGATTTGAAAATACTTTTAACTAGTCCCTCAGTTTGAAAAAACCAATCTAAATTGCAGTTACAGCAATGCTTTTGAGTTGTCAGCCTGTCATTTTGAAGTGGGCCATTCTAGGTGGATGACCCTTTGTGATCAGTTGTTTTTATGCACCTGACTCATGCAGTCACACCTAACATGTCTGGTTTAATATGAATCTCTGTCTCTAGGTATCTGTGTAATCTGTCGGATCAGGAGCTGCGTCAGAGCGCGGCGCGTAACATGGCCGATCTGATGTGGAGCACGGTGAAGGAGCCGCTGGACAGCGCGCTGTGTTTTGACAGAGAGAGTTTGGATCTGGCCTTCAAATACTTCATGAGTCCGACGCTCACCATGAGACTGGCCGGCCTGAGCCAGATCACGGTACGAGACACAAAAACACAAGAACTCTTCTTCCATTGTCTCCAGCCCGTGGTGAATGATCTGTGCTTGTGTTTCTGTAGAATCAGCTGCACACCTTCAATGACGTCTGTAATAACGAGTCCCTGGTGTCTGACACTGAGACGTGAGTGTTACGAGTCCACTGCTATTAGTAGTTCAAGTCAATGTAGACGTGTATTGACGTCTTTCCTTTTTCAGGTCGATAGCAAAGGAACTTGCTGACTGGCTCATTAACAACAATGTTGTGGAGCACATATTTGGACCAAATTTGCACATTGAGGTGAGTCCAGTACACTTTCAAAGTTTCTTTGGACGCTGACTAAAGGTTTATTATATCTGATTGTGCTTGTCTTGTTTCTGCTGTAGATCATTAAACAGTGCCAAGTGATCCTGAACTTCCTGGCAGCCGAGGGCAGGCTGAGCACTCAGCATGTGGACTGTATATGGGCCGCCGCTCAGGTGCGCACACAAACTCATTTCACATGAATTTCATAATTTTTGCATAGCGTAAATTTGTAAAAAATGTGCAGTAAACTATCAGAGCACACTGTAAGTAACACTTGATCCCACAATGCTGTGGGATAGTGATGGTTAAATTTAACAGTAACAACACTAACATTGTGTGCAACAAGAAACATTTCGAAACATTCAGTTATCCTGTCAGAAATAAAAAAAATAACATTTTTAATCCAATTTTGTGAACTAAAAAAGTGTTTTGGAAGTCTGTTATTATTATTACATTTAATTTCAATATATCACACTTTTAATCAACTAAAATTGTCATGAAAACCACAAATATAGAAATATATATATATATCATGAAAACACACAAATATAGAGAATAAATAGCTCACTTCAAAAATCGTAATATAAATCAAAAAGAAATACTAAAAACAGAAACTAGAAATGCAAGCTGTTTTTTAAAATTACTTTCTAAAATTACATGAAAACCACATATGAATAAAAGCTTTCAAAATCGTAATCTATTAGGCTATTTTTCTCTTTTCTCCTACATATGAATGTTTTATCTATTAGGTTTTTCACAAGTCAGTTGTAGAGATTATAGAGACGTTTTAGAGTAGATTTTCTTATATTCTTACATCTTTTGATCACAGTGGGGAAACAAGGACACACACTCTTTTCTCTGCTGGGCCTTTGATTCTCATTTATTTCCTCATACGGTAGTGTTGAACAGGCCTCTCTGTCTCTGTTTTTAGCTGAAACACTGCAGTCGCTACATCCATGACCTGTTCCCCTCGCTCATAAAGAACCTGGACCCTGTTCCTTTGCGGCACGTGCTCAGTCTGGTGTCAGGGTTACACCCCAGCGCACACACTGAACAGGTACCACACGCTCTCACACTGTATCTGCACATCTTAGAATTACACACAGCCACTTTAGCCATATAAATGACTGCTCTCACTAACATACTTTGAAATAGACTAAAATAGCTGTATTTTTACCTGGCTATCCAGTATGTGTTTGTTGAGTTGTTTCTCTGCTTGTGTAGACGCTGTATTTGGCGTCCATGCTGATCAAGGCCTTGTGGAATAACGCTCTGGCAGCCAAAACTCAGCTGTCCAAACAGAGCTCCTTCGCCTCCCTGCTCAACACCAACATTCCCATGGGCAACAAGAAAGGTGTGCTGTGTTTGATGTGTGTGTTGTGCATGCCAAAGAATTAAAGGGATAGTTCTCCCAAAAATAAAAATTGTCATTAATTACTCACCCTCGTGTCTTTCCAAACCCGTAAGACCTTCGTTCATCTTCAGAACACAAATTAAGATATTTTTGATGCATTCCGAGAGCTATCTGACCCTCCATAGACAGCAATGTAATTAACACGATCAAGGTCCAGAAATGTAGCAAGGAGATCGGTAAAATAATCCACGTGACATCAGTGGTTCAACCGTAATTTTACGAAGCTACGAGAATACTTTTTGTACGCAAAGAAAACAAAAATAATTTTATTGAACAATTCGCCTCCTCTGCATCACTCTATCGCCATTTTGGAGAGTATCCACTGAATGCAAACAGCGCATTTTGTGCCTGTTTTGTGTCAGCTGCGCCACACGGATACGCTGTTTACGTCATTTACGCTATGATTTGAACGAAAATAACATATCTGCGTGGCGCAGCTGGCACAGAACAGCACACGTTGTTTACATTCAGTGTACATGCAGTGTGAATGTAGCCTCAGTGTAGCGAGTTTTTGGTTAAAATGTCAGTTGTGTTTTAATTTTCCTCAAGGCTCTCCTGCAGGAAGCCCGGAGAGCAGTGACAACAGCGACACGCATCACAGTGGAGGAAGTGACATGGAGATGGACGAGCCAATCATGAGCAGTGGAAAACGAGGGCAGCAGAGGCTTTCGGACACGGAGGTGACGCATTTTCCCAAATATGATTTGAAAACAGATGTCACTCAGCTTAGTTTGATTGGTTTTTGCCATTCCGCAGGAGTCTCTGCAGGGCAGTTCAGACGAGACGGCCAACAGCGGCGAGGAGGGCAGCAGCAGCGGACGCAGCGAGGCATCCAGCAACGAGGCTGGATCCAGCCGAGCCAGCCAATCAGCAGGCAGCCCGGGCAGCGAGCTGCACTCCGACGACATGGCTGACAGTGAGGCCCTAAAGGAAGAGGAAGAGGACGAGGAAGAAGAGGACGACGACGAGGATGATGATGACGATGATGAGGACGATGAAGACGACAGGCCCGCTGTCGCCTCCGAGGGCAGCCCTCAGAAAGAAACCCGAGACTCCCGAGAGCCGTCTACATCAGAGCTACGCAAACGCAAAGCAGGCGAAGCGCTCGGAGAGGTCCAGGGTCCTCCGGAGCGACCCGGAATTCCGCCCGGCATCACCTCCGCTCCTGGACTTTCCAAAACCAAATCCATTCCCTTCACCCCCGAGGCAGCCGCTGCCATGGTAGCCTCGTCTTCCCTTAGGATCCTTGAGCCTTGCTCTTCTTCATCCGTGTGCCTGGAGGGAACGTCGGGAGAGCAGGCTGATACCTCCTCACGTTCCCAATCCCAGAACCCCCAACAACCACAGCAGGGTGGCACAGAGATGGGCTCCTCACACGAAGCGTCTGTTTCCCAGGAGCCACCCTGCATTCCTCGACCGGCGGACTTCCTCACGGAGGCCATGGGCAACGAACTCTTC
Source organism: Cyprinus carpio (assembly GCF_018340385.1). NCBI lineage: Eukaryota > Metazoa > Chordata > Actinopteri > Cypriniformes > Cyprinidae > Cyprinus > Cyprinus carpio. The sequence goes on along the minus strand of NC_056597.1, from coordinate 36,857,709 downwards.
AACTGCAGGCGTTTCATCAGCCCTCAGCATCACCATCAACATCACCACCATCACCACCACCACAACTCCATAATGGTAGAGGCTAAATCACGCAGGTGATATTGACATTACATCTGTTCCAAAACCTAGTAGTAGGTACCTATCTACGTAGGAAGCATCTTAAATGACTACGATGATACTTTAAAGTGTATTCCAGTTATACAACTAACTTGGTTTTTATTAGGGATCGACCGATATGCATTTTTCAGGGCCGATGCCGATACCGATTATTACACCGTTTGCGTCTTCGGGAACAGACTTTCAACACAAACTCTCCCTCTCCACAGTCACATGGTAGAGGACATGCTGACCGATGACGTGAGCTGCAGCAGTTCCCAAGTCAGCGCCAAATCCGAGAAGAACATGGCGGATTTTGATGGAGAGGAGTCCGGCTGCGAGGAGGAGTTAGTCCAGATCAACTCGCACGCTGAGCTCAGCTCGCACCTGCAGCAGCACCTGCCCAACCTGGCGTCCATATACCATGAACATCTGGTGCAAGGTACGTATACCCACCTAAGACTTGCCGCCAAGTGCTAGATTGTGCAGGTGGTTTCCTAGGGCTTTGCTGCCACAGTGTTTTTAATTTGTGTTCCAAGTTTGGTTTCTAGAGCATTGCTCTATTGGCAGTAAGTGTTTCTAAGTGGGTTTTTTAGGGCGTTGCTGTATGGCTAAGTAGCTTGATCTTGGGTTGTTAGGGTTGTAGGGCTAGTTTTTGTGGTGTTATAATGATTGTGTAGACCATTGGTGTGGTGATAATTTAGTGTTCTGCTGTTGTTTTGGGGTTCTAACCGGTGGTGTTAGGTTTTCAAGGTGTTATATGATGATGTTAGAGCATTGTTCTCTGTGATAATTTTGGCGGTGTTTCTGTGTGGTTTCTAGGTGGTGTTAGGTTTTTAAGTGTGTTTCTATTATGAGAGTGTTAGAGCATTGTTCTGTGATAATTTTTGGGTGTTCTGTGTGGTTTCTAGGGTGTTGTTAGGTTTTTCGGTGTTTTATAGGAATTGTTAGAAGCATTGTTCTGTGATAATTTGGGTGTTCTGTGTGGTTTCTAGGGTGTTGTTTAGGTTTTAAGGTGTTTTATAGTGATTGTTAGAGCATTGTTTGTGATAATTTTTGGGTGGTTCTGTGTGGTTTTCTTCTAGGGTGTTGTTAGGTTCTTAAGGTGTTTATCATGATTGTTAGAGTGCATTGTTCTGTGATAATTTTGGGTGTTTCTGTGTGGTTTTCTAGGTGTGGTTTAGGTTTTTTAAAGGTGTTTATATAGGATTGTTAGACCATTGTTTCTGTGATAATTTGTGTGTTCTGTGTGGTTTCTAGGGTGTTGTTAGTTTTTAAGGGTGTTTTATATTATTGTAGAAGCGGTGTTCTGTGATAATTTGTGTGTTCTGTGTGGTTTCTAGGGTGTGTGTAGGTTTTCTTAAGGTTTTATATGATTGGTAAGATAGCGTGTTCTGTTATATTTGGGTGTTCTGAAGTGAGGTTTCAGGTTGGTGTCTAGGTTTTTAAAGATATATTGATTTAGAGCATGTGTTCTGTGTAATTTTGGTTGTTCTAGGGTGTTGTTAGGTTTTTAAGGTGTTCATTATGATTTGTTAGACCATTGTTCTGTGATAATTTTTGGGTGTTCTGTTGTGGTTTTCTAGGGTGTTGTTAGGTTTTATAGGTGTTTATAGGATTGTTTAGAGCATTGTTCTGTGAGTAATTTGTGTGTTCTGTGTGGTTTCTAGGGTGTTGTTTAGGTTCTTAAGGTGTTTATATTATTGCTAGAAGCGGTTGTTCTGTGATAATTTGGGTGTTCTGTGTGTTTCTAGGGATGTTGTCTAGGTTTTTACGGTGGTTATATGATTGCTAGAGCGGTGTTCTGTGGTAATTCGGGTGTTCTGTGTGGTTTTCTAGGGTGTTGTTTTTTACGGTTTTTTTAAGGTTTTATAGGATTGTTAGAACCATTTGTTCTGTGATAATTTTGGGTGTTCTGTGTGTGGTTTTGTGTGGTCATTAGCTTGATCTGGTTGGGTTCTAGGTTGTTGCTAGGTTTTTAAGGTGTTTAAATGCGTGTTTGTCAGGGTGTTCCCCTGTAGGGTGTTGCTAGGTTTTTAGGTGTTTAAAAGAGAGTTTGTCAGGATGTTGCTCTGTGGTAATTAGCATGTTCTGGATGGTTCATAGGGTGTTGCTAGGTTTTTAAGGTGTCTATATGATTGCTAGAGAGGTGTTGTTCTGTGATAATTTGGGTGTTCTGGGTGGTTTCTAGGGCGTTGCTAGGTTTTTAATGTGTTTTTATGATTAATAGAGTATTGTTCTGTAGATATGTTGGTGTTCTGAGTGATTTCTAGGGCATTGCTTGATTTGTTATTTTTTTTGCTAGAGCATTGTTCTGTGATAATTCGAGTGTTCTGTGTGGTTTCTAGGGTGTTGCTAGGTTTTTAAGGTGTTCTAAGTGGTTGCTAGAGTTCCATTCTATAAAAAATAGAATGGACACCCATCTGTGATGATGCATTAAAAATACAAACATTTTATTTTAAAGTGCGAACAAAGCAACAGCAAAACCTGCATTCACACATCCTCAAATTATTACGCAGCAGCGCTTCTGAGAACATAGAAAAACTGAATAAAATAATATAAATAAAAAAGAATAAAATAAGTAAGCCTAGGGCTACACTAAATAGCCTATATATCAAATAAATAATGAACAAATAAAGATGACAAAACTAAAACACACACTGAATCCTTCTATGTGCTTTAAAAAATGGCATAGTCGTTTTCCCGTCAGACAAAAATACATAGCAGGCCTACCTCAGTGTACATCTAACCGTTAGACCCTCAGAACAAACACAAAAACAAAAACACAATAAAATTGACAATTCGCACTTCTCTACTCACCACCCACTTGAAATAACGTTCAAAACACAACCAAATTTCGGGACTTTTCATCCACTGGTCATGTGTTTCTATTCATGGCGTGTTTGCAGCACCGTTGAGCAATATAGCCAATCACAGATGTATCTGTTGATTTCATGAATGCAATCCACTCACCCCAACCAAAATGCTGGTGTTCTGCTAAGTTACACACGATCGCGAATTCTCTCATGAAAACAAAGAAAGTGTAGACATGATGTAAATAAGAGATTCATTGTGCAGAGTAAAGCTTCTTTAATTATTTTTAATGAACTTTCTGAGATTGCGATGATCTACAGTAAGATGAGCGACAGCTTTCCAGTGATTTATAAGGGCACTACAGGCAGTAATGCATTCAGAATTTACATATATTCACTCACGGATTCACTCTCACTTCATTACCATTTATCCAATATTGCCACTTGCCATTGTGTTACGTATAGCCTACTACATCAGTTTACTAAGTGAAGAGGAAGCAGGTGCTTTCTCAGCGAAATATGCACGCTGCATGTGTATATCATCCTCAGGCGTTTAGTGTATGCTGGCCAGTAGCATCAACTTCTCCAGTCCGTAAATCGAAGTAAAATCATGTAGTGAATTCCAGACTTAAAGTGGTTGTTGGGATGGTTGTAAGGTGCTCTAAGGGGTTGCTTTTACAAAAACTCGAATTTGATTTCAAGCAAAAGTCACATGATCGTTTCTGCTTCAGGTCCGGCAGTGCACAAACATCAGTACTCTGCACACGCGGTGACCGACATCAACCTGGACAACGTCTGCAAGAAAGGAAACACCCTGCTGTGGGACCTGGTCCAGGACGACAATGCGGTATGTTTACCTCGCAGCAGACTGAAGTATTTAACATTTAGATTGTGATTCTCATGTGGATGTGTTTCTGGTGACAGATCCACCTGTCGGAAGGATTGATCAATGAGGCCGAGAAGCTGTTGTGTTCTCTGGTCTGCTGGTTCACTGACCGTCAGATCCGCATGCGTTTCATCGAGGGCTGTCTGGAGAACCTCGCCAACCACCGGTGAGACCATCACAGAGAGGTTTGGGTTTCTCTAAGGTCAAGCAGGAGATGCTTGATTGTTTCGTTTCTGCTTGCGTTCATCAGGTCAGTGGTGGTGTCTTTGCGTTTGCTGCCGAAGCTATTTGGGACCTTCCAGCAGTTCGGCTCCAGCTACGACACTCATTGGATAACCATGTAAGAAACTCCGCCCACCACTGCTCTCCATGTTGTTATTTAGTGGAACTTAAGAGTGTTTACAGAGAATTTTGTGCTACAGGTGGGCGGAAAAGGAGCTGCACATGATGAAGCTCTTTTTTGATGATCTGTTACACTATATACAGGAAGTGAGAGAGCAGCGCCACAAATTCGCTTTGTAAGTTCAGTGTCTTTATTTCTATATTACAGTACAAAAAATTTGTGGTTGGTAGGATTATTTTCTTTTTTTTTTTAGTGTTTTTGAAACATAATTCTTACCAAGCTTGCATTTATTTGATCAAAAATTGTGGAATATTATTAAAATTTAAAATAACTGTTTTCTATTTGATTATATCGTAAAATGTCATTTATTTCTGTGATCAAAGCTGAATTTTCAGCATCATTACTCCGATCAGTGTCACATGATTCTTCAGAAATCATTCTAATATGCTGATTTGCTGCTCAAGAAACATTTTTAGTTCCTATCAACGTTAAAACAGTTGTTTTGAATAATTTTTTTCAGGATTCTCTAATGAATATAAAAGAAAGGGACGATTTAGCAGTGTTATAAATGTATCTACTCTCACGTTTGATAAATTTAATGCATCCTTGCTGAATAAAAATCTTAATTTCTGTAAGAAAAAACAATGTTTTGTCTGAATTGTTAACACCCCGTGTGTCTCAGGTACAGTCACAGTGCGGAGGTGCAGGTGCGTCTGCAGTTCCTCACCTGTGTGTTCTCAACACTCGGATCACCTGACCACTTCAGTGAGCGTCTCTCTTTATCTCTCACACACCGCTGCATGTGAGAATCACTCTATATGTAATTGTATGAATATCCTGCTTGTGTGTGTGTGTGTGTCAGGGTTGAGTCTGGAGCAGGTGGACATCCTCTGGCACTGTTTAGTGGAGGACTCTGAATGTTATGACGATGCCCTGCACTGGTTCCTAAACCAGGTCCGCAGTAAAGACCAGCACGCCATGGGCATGGAGACATACAAACACCTCTTCCTGGAGAAGGTCTGGTCACTGTATCATTAAAACACATCTTCTATACACTACATGCCATGAGAGTGAGTCTTTCATCAGGTGATTCTCTCTCTCTCTCAGATGCCTCAGCTGAAGCCGGAGACGATCAGCATGACGGGACTCAATTTGTTTCAGCATCTGTGTAATCTGGCTCGTCTGGCCACCAGCGCCTACGACAGCAGCTCCAACTGCGAGGTTCACAGCAGCGGATCTCAAAATCTCTGCGGTTTCTCTCGTTAGTTCTCACTGACCGTTCTCTCTCTCTGTCTGTCTGTAGTTGTGTGGTATGGATCAGCTGTGGGGAATCGCGCTGAGGGCTCAGTCTGCAGACATCAGCCGCGCTGCCATCCAGTACATCAACTCCTATTACATCAGCGGTCAGTAAACACTGTTGCAGAATTCAGAATGATTGAAATTTCATAACCTCTCAATTTTAGTCAACAAGTCACCTTTATTTTTTATAGTGCTTTATATATTAGATATCACTACACTAAACACAACACAATAAAATAACAAAATCAAACCTAAAAAAAAAAAAAATCCAAAAAAAAAAAAAAATCAACAGGCAAGGCAGTCGTGTCATTATTCAGAACAGTTTTCTTTCAGTTCATTTATTATAACCAGTTCAGTTCAGCGATGAGCAGCTCAACTGAACATACTGGTATCATTATTCAGCTGATGTCAGATCAGTGTTTATTTAGATTAGATTAGATGCAGAAAGAAACAATTTTGTTGGCCATTTTTTATTTAATATATACTATATATATATATATATATATATATATATATATATATAGATATATATAATAATATATATATATTTTAAATGTTTTTTAAATGAAGTTTTACCTGAAAAATATTGATTTTGATTATGTTGTAAACAGGGTTATTATCATTACCCAAAAATGTTAAAAGCATTTTTGTTAGCAGAAATAAAATGTAAATATTAGATGGAAAATTTTTTAAAGTCGACAAAAATGAATGTTGCCTGGAAGTAAATAACTGCAAAAGCTGAAAGAAGAATAAATAGTAAAATTAAAAATATACTAAAATTAAAATGACAAAAAAAGTACCAAATTAAAATGAAAGCTAAAAATATAAATATTGATGTTTAATCTAAATTTTAATTTATTCATTTTTAAAACTAATACAAAAAGATTAAAAACTATTATGATACTGAAATAACACTGGTTTAAAAAAAAACATCTCTCTTATTTCAAACTGCTAAGATAGATTGATAAATAAGGATTGAGTTTTGATTTTGATTAATTGACAAGTTCATCATATGTCAGGTGTTTTCACATCATTTGGTGGCATAGATTAAATCTGCAGTTTGTCCCGTTGGAGTTTGACGGTTGTGCTTTTTGTTTTCTGAATATATGTGTGTGTGTAATGCGATGTATTTATGAGTGTGTGTGACCGCAGGTAAAACGGGTCTGGAGAAGGAGCAGGAGTTCATCAGTAAGTGTATGGAGAGCTTGATGATGGCGTCTGCTAACCTGGAGAAAGACGCCCACTCCAGCCTGACCATCATCGAGAGAGGACTGCTGCTGCTCAAAACACACCTGGAGGCCTTCAGACGCAGGTACACACACTCACGTGACGTTCATACTGACCTGAAACCATGTCTGTGTGAGAAATCATGTGGCATTTCAGATGTTTAGATGTCAAAATTTGAACGGACATTGAATAAGCTAAAGAATGCTAGTAACCTCTATGACCTTCATCCTGTAAAAGAACACAGTTAAGGCATTACATGTGTGTGTAAACACTCAGTGAGTCTGCTCACATCTGATGTGTGTGTGTTCAGGTTTGCGTATCACCTGCGGCAGTGGCAGATCGAGGGCACGGGCATCAGCAGTCATCTGAAAGCTCTCAGTGATAAACAGTCTCTCCCGCTCAGGATCGTGTGCCAGCCAGCAGGACTTCCTGACAAGGTGCGCCTTCATCATCATCATCATCTTCCTCATCACTGGTGTCTGCTCAGGCTGGGTTTATGAAAGCTTTCTGTGTGTCTGTGCAGATGACCATCGAGATGTACCCCAGCGATCAGGTGGCTGATCTGAGGGCAGAGGTCACGCACTGGTACGAGAATCTGCAGAAGGATCAGCTCAGCCAGCAGGCACAGCTGCAGGAGTTCGGTCAGACCAGCCGCCAGCAGGACTTCCCAGGTACACACACACACACACACACACACACACACTCTCTCTCTCTCTCTCTCTCTATTGGAGGACTGTGACTCTGTCACATCTGAAACTCAAACAGATCGTCTACTGACTGTATGATAAATATAGATGCCCATAAGCAAAAAAAACAAACAAAAAAGGGTGTGTTTTATATATTTATATATATATATATATAATTAGAGGTCGGCCGATATATCGGCGCGATATTTGTCGGCATCGGTCGATATCCGTGTTTAGTAGCGCCGATTTAAATTCAGGCACGTCGGCGGGCAGCCCCGTGTTATTGGTGCGGTGGAAAGTGCTGCTGTCGCATGTGAAGGACCCCGAGCCAAAACTTTTGGAAGATTCAACAACAGTCCTGGGAGATAAAGGTAGTCAGAGAATTTCACTCTGTCAATGGGGTGGAGAAGGTGGCAGCTCTCACAAACATTGCAGCGTGATTGAGGGCTCCGTTACTCCGCCCCGCTCACAGACAGCACCGTGCTCGGAGAGACAGCTGTCCTGGAGCAGCACAGAATGGTGAATGACATTTGTTCAGAAGCATGTTTTGATGCAGACAATAGCCAATTTCCATCCAACTCATTTGCATTTAGGGATGTCAATATTTGATAATTTCCATGACCGATCGTCGTTTAAATTAACAATCAATGAATAAGCTTAATGCTGCAAAATGCGTCTGCAGCGGTATTATTATTATGTGCAAAAGCCACTCGAAAAAAAAAAGCTTTCTCACCCGAATTAAAGGGGTTTTAGTCATGGGGGCAGGTTTGTTGAACTAAATAATGCTAGTAGCAGGACTGTTTTAATGAATATGTGATTATGATCATTTGATAAAATGAAGGGAGCGAGCTGTACATTTGAGATCATTTTACTTAGTTGACTGTTTTCCGTCAAGGAGACCGCTGAATGTGCCTCTTTAAATGGTTTCGTGGTGCTCGTTGTTGTATTTTAAAACGTAATTGCAATATTTTCAAATGACACTATATTATTAAAAATAAAATTATCCCAAACGTAACTGTGGCACATGTGGCTGTGCTGCGCAGTCAGTGAACCGCTTTTTTCACATTAACATTTTATGCGGTAGTATTAATGACCAGTACTTTATTTGATCCTGTTCTGCAAAATGTTCGATTTAGAATTTTTGCATTCCGGTAGAGCCTTTTTGTTTTAAAAAATCCGCCATTTACAGTGCATTAGATCGTGACTGTGCATGCGTGCGTGCAGACGAGGACGAGTGAGCGAGGGCGTTTGGCTAGATGTGTTTGGAGGTTGTTGCTCACGTCTCGTTCTGCACATATCCAAATGTTTCCATATTCGCAATGTATCTGAATGTTAAACTATAATATATTGTATTTCTTTAATGTAAACTAGACGGAAAAGATCATCCTCTTCACATGAGCAAAAACGTCCTTGGCATAACAGCAGAGTGGACCGGTATACTACGATCTATTTAAACTGACAAGTGTAACCTTTTATATGTTTGGTTGACTGTACTTAATCTTAATAATGAACAGACTGCGATATAAGGTTGAAGTTAGAAACTTAGATGTTCTGTGTCTTTTATACCAAACACAAATGTTGCTGGTTGCTAGTGTGTTTGCAGCACTACTATTATTTATTTTTTTATATATATTAATTTTTTTTTTTTCAGTTTAATTGATTTTTATTCATAAAATTGTATTTCTTTTACTTAAATGTATATTTAAGTTTACATTTATGTTTCCAACAAACTTGAAAAATTCTGCTTGATAAATGCTCTAAACTTTTATGTAAATGATTGATTGGGGGGGGGGGGGGGGGGGGGGGGGGGGGGGGGGGGAGGGGGGGGGGGGGGGGGGGGATTTATATATATATATAATATATATATATATATATATACACACACACACACACACACACACACACACCACACACATATATATATATGTATATATATATATATAATATATATATATATATAAATATATTATATATATAGGTTACACACACATACATAGACAATATATATATATATATATATATATAATATATATATCATATATATTACCTGTGTTTTATATTTAATACTTGGTCAGTTTATTGATTTGTTTGGTTTACTTTAGAATAATTTTTTTTTTACATTTGTAATACCGTGCAGTGCACAAAATTAAGATTCGAGAGATGGTTCAAGTCAGTGCTCAATAAATGATGATAAGTTTAGAAATGTTGTACATCCACTTATTATTAGTGTGACATTTTAGCATGCAAAATTGAGGGGGAAAACTTCAAGATATCGGCCCTAAAACTCGCAGCAAATATCGGCCATCGGCTGACCCTGACCTCTAAACATCGGCATCGGCTATAGAAAAACCCATATCGGTCGATCTCTATATATTATATTTAAAATCTTTCATTTATATTTTTAAATTTATATGTGCAGTATTTATTAATATATATTTAGTTCTTTTTTTCTTTGGTAATTTTATGCTTTGGATATTTTATATATATTATACAATATAAATCTTTCAATATGTCTATCTCTCTGTCTGTGTACATCTTTATACATCCACATCTCATAATTTAAATATATTTTTATATTAAATATATTTTTGTTTATATATAAATAATTATTCATATAAAAATTATGATTTTGTTTCAGTGCTTTTACATTTTGGATATATATATATAATTTAAATGTAGAATTTATGTATACAATATTTAATAATATATAAATTTGATATATATATGTGTGTGTGTGTGTGTGTGTGTGTGTGTGTGTGTATATATAGATATATAGATATATATATATATATATATATATATATATATATATATATATATATATTATAAATAAAATATATATATATATATATATATATTTTTTTTTTTTTTATAACCTATCTGTCAAAAGTTCAAATGAATGTTAATAGGGCAACATTCTGTGAATTAAGTTTTTGGGGCAATATTTATCTACATATGATATTTACAAATAGTTTTTAGTTATTTGGGACAAAAATCGGATAATAATAAGACATTTTATTTATTTACTATATTCTATATTTGTGAAAATATAATCATTCAAAAGTTCAAATGAATGTTCACATGGCAACATTTTGCTGTGGGATTTGGGTGGTAAAGTCTGTGTGTGTGTTTATGTGCAGGTGGTCTGATGGGTCCGGTGCGCATGATTTCATCAGGACACGAGCTGACCACTGACTATGATGAGAAGACCCTTCACGAGCTCGGCTTCAAGGACATGCAGGTGACCAAACTAATCCACATACACCTGTGAGTCCACAACACTAGACATAAAACGCTGAGAGACGCTTGTGTTTGCGGTCAGATGGTGTTTGTGTCTCTGGGCGCTCCTCGGAGGGAGAGGAAGGGTGAAGGTGTCCAGCTGCCGGCGTCGTGTCTGCCGCCCCCTCAGAAGGAGCACATCCCCATGCTGCTGCTCCTGCAGGAGCCCCACCTCACCACCCTCTTCGACCTGCTGGAGATGCTGGCCTGCTTCAAACCGCCCGGCCCTGACAGACCCCAGCACAGCACTGAGGTAACGTCCAGCTCCACGCCTCAGACCCGGTCCAGACTGAGTTAAACCAGCATCCAATCCAGTGTGTTTCCTCCGGCAGAGTGTTCGCTGTGAGGAGCTGCACCTCCACGCAGAGAATCTGTCTCGCAGAGTGTGGGAGCTGCTCATGCTGCTGCCCACGTGTCCCAGCATGCTCCAGGCCTTCCAGAACATCTCCGATGACACGGTCAGTCACATGACCCATGCAGCCCATTCATTTCGTAGCATTTGTTAGCCTGAACATGTACACTGTAAAAGCTGATTTTTTTGAAAACTAAGATTATTGAAGCATGTTTTATAATGTATCAATTTTTTTATGCAAAATTGCATATTTAATTCAACATATTGATTTTTGAGTGAAAATTAACATTAAATTAAATTTGCATTAAATAGCTTTTTTTGGGACAAAACTGAATAAATCATGAAACATTTAATTTATTTACCAAATTAAATTTTAAATTGATTTTTTTTATACTTCAGAATTTCAAATTTAAAAATCTTTCTACTTCAAAATTTCATATTTAATTAAACCTGTTGAAACTTATTAGCAATTTCTTGGTGATTTCTTTTCTATTTGTTTATTTGCATTAAACAAATATTTTTTAGTTTTGTGGGGGTAATGAATACATTAAATTTTATATTTTTTAATATACTTCAAAATGTCAAATTTTAAAATGTACATATTTTGCTTTAAACAATTAGTTTAGTTTTTGGGGGCAAAACTGTATACATTATAATAATAAATTTTATGTATTTGTCTTATTAAAGTTTATATATGAAGAGTTCATTTGCAAAAAAAGATAACAAAAATCTTGTTTTTTCATTGTGCATTCCAATTAATCTCAGTTAAAAACATGGTTAACTAACACAATAAAAACACAATGACATAATAAAAAACATGATTTTTGAAGTTTGAGTTGTCTGTTTTTATGAATGAACTCTTCATATATTTTTATACCTTAGAAATGAACTTTTTACTTCAAAATTAAAAAATTTCTACTTCATTTTTACGTCAATGTGCCAAGCATTTACTATTAAATCTACTACTAATTAATCAAACTAATGAAGTTTGATCTGTGTTCACTGTGGCTGCAGGGATCTGACGGTTTGTGCTGGAAGGATCTGTTGAGGATCAAGAGCCCTCACAAGCTGCTCTACGCTTTAGAAATCATAGAGGCCCTCGGCAAACCCAACCGCAGGATTCACCGCGAGTCTACGGTACACGTCCAGAATCACACTCACACATGCAGTCCTGCAGATCTGCAGATGTCCCGTCTCTTGAAACACGTGTGTGTTTGTATTTCAGGGCAGTTACAGTGATCTGTATCCAGACTCTGACGACTCCAGTGAGGAACAGATCGAGAACAGCAAGAACACCTGGAGCTGTAAGGTACAAACTCCTCTCACACTTCCACTGAAAATCAGCTATTGTGTATTCACATAAGAACTAGGTAACTATATTCGTCTGAACACCAAATGTATGGGTTTTGGTAAAACTGTTATGTGATTTGTAGTTGTTAACCTGTCCATGCGCTCTGTGTAGAGTGTATCTGAGCGGAATGACAGACTGAACCTGTGTCTCTCCTGTAGTTTGTGTCGTCTGGAGGTCTTCAGCTTCTGCTGGACATTTTTAACTCTGCAATTTTAGAGCCGAAGGAACAAGAGTCCTGGACCGTGGTGAGTGTCAGTATAATGTTTGCAAGGGCTTCTTTCCTCTTGACTTTGAAGTGCAGACAGCTGTGGATATCACGTTTCTTCTCTTCTCTCTCTAGTGGTTGCTGGACTGTCTTGCGTGTCTGCTGAAGCTCATTTGTCAGTTCGCGGTGGATCCGGCTGATCTGGACCTGGCTTATCATGATGTGTTCGCCTGGTCTGGTCTCACGGACACACAGAGGAAGAGGACGTGGCCAGGGAAGTCGCGCAAAACCGCGGGGGATCATGGGAAGGGCCTGCACATACCTCGTCTCACAGAGGTGTGAAACTGCTTCTAAATGGGTTTTTCTCTGCGTATGCTTGCTTTTTCCAAATGTTGTGATTGTCTACTCTGTCAGGTTTTTCTAAGTCTTGTGCAAGGCACCAACCTCATCCAGCGGCTCATCAACGTGGCCTACACATACGACAATCTGGCGCACAGGTGAATAACACGTGCATCACCCATGAGGATTCCTGTGTATTTGTTTTTTTATTTATTTACTTGCAATGTTTTCTAACCCTTCTGTCTTGTGATTATCCTGCAGGCTTTTGAAGGCCCAATCAGATCACAGATCCAGACACGAGGGTAAGCACATCATTGGTTATATATCTGTGCATCTTTCTGCTTTTCTGTCATTATTGGTGATGTTTCATTAATATGTGTTATTAATAATGTTCATGCAGTGACTCATTACTCCATGTGGCTGCTGGTGAGCTGGGCTCACTGCTGTTCTCTGGTCAAATCCAGCCTGGCTGATAGTGAAGATCTGCACGACTGGCTCAAGAAGCTCACGCTGCTCATACCTGAGGTAAACCAACGAATGTCATGATTTTATCCATCTCTGAAATTAATTCTATTGATTAAGGTCACACATTGACAATAATTAAGGTCATGTAGTAGGGCTGTCAAAATGGCTGAAAAACTGAATTTTAATTTTGTGTTTAAATATTATCTGTAGTGCTGGACTTTAAAAGTTGAACTTCAATTTTTTTTTGACAGCCCTATCACGTAGGCAGGGAACAATGAGGGTGGCATGGAACATTATAAAGATGCGAATTTAATGCCACATACATATTAATACATAAATTATATTCTTTGTAAATTAAATTTTATTCCAGAAGTTAGATGCGTTGTGAATGCCATGTATTTATTAATATTTCTATTTTAGTTTTTGTAAGTTTACGCAATTGGTAGACGGTTTATTGAAAGTGACATGCATTGCTTTAAGGCTATACACCTTTTATGAGTTTATGCATTCTCTGGGAATCAAATTCATGACCTTGGCATTGGCCATTGACTTGGCTCTGCTGTCGGAGCTGTTTGGGATTGTATTTTTATCATATGGTTGTACTGTATCTGCAGACGGCGGTGCGTCAGGAGGCGTGCAGTGGTCTGTATAAGCTGTCTCTGTCAGGTCTGGAGGGAGGAGAATCCATCAATAGATCCTTCCTGCTGCTCGCCGCGTCCACACTGCTCAAGTTCCTGCCAGACGCACAAGCGCTTAAACCCCTGAGAGTAAGTACAAACACTGACAATGTCTATGTGCCAGTGTTATTTTAGTATTTATGTATTTAGTATTTATTTGTATGTATGTATGTGTATAAAAATTTATTTTATTTTTATCTTTTTATCTTTCATTTTCATTTTAGTTACTTTTTTTGGTAATTATATAATGCTTTGTGTGTTTTTAAATATTTTTCGTTTTTTTTAGATTTCTAAATAATCTAAATTTTTTATTTTAATTATTTTATTTCCGTTTTAGAAATAACATTTTATTGTTTTAAATTATTTTTATTTCAGTTTTGATTTTATTTGAGTTACTTAAACATTTATATTAGGGCTGTCAAATGATTAATCATGATTAATCACATCCAAAATAAAAGTTTTGTGTACATAATGGTATGTGTATGTGTACAGGGTATATTGATTTGTATATTAATACAACATATATTAAATACACACACAATAAATTATAGATATTTTTTTTGGAAATATTACATGTATATACATTTATATATTTTATATTCTTATATGTTTATATTCTATATAAATATATTTAATATTATCCACATAACAATTCTTCTTAAATCTATACATGCAGGTGTGTGTGTGTATTTATATATACATAATAAATATACACAGTATACACACATATATTATGTAAACAAAACTTTTATTTTGGATGTGATTAATCGTGATTAATCATTTGACAGCCCTAATTTATATGTTTTATTCCTTTATTTTTGTTGCAAATTATATATAATTTAAATATAAATTAAAATAAAATAAATAATATAAATTAAATTACATTATGGCTCGGTTTCACAGATGGGGCTTCGCTTAAGCCAGGACTAGGCCTTCGTTAAATTAAGATATTTAAGCAGCTTTAATAAAAATGCCTTAGAAAAGCATTTGAGGTGTGCATCTTGAGACAGAACAATGGCACTGACATATTTTAAGATATTTTCAGTTGAATCAGCTCATACATGCATTTTAGCCTTGTCTGTGAAACCAGGGTTATATTTCTAATTTTTATTCAATTTCTGCTTTATATAAGTGAACACAAATTTCTCTTTTATAGTTTTAGTTAATGATTACAACTCCTCTTAAGTGCTGGCTCAGTGTTATTTACCCATTTAATTTTTGTGGGTGCACAAGTCCTTTAAATGAGTGTGTGTGTGTGTCCAGGTGGAGGACTTTGAGGAGGAGGCCATGTTTCGCACCGGCTGTAAGGAGTATTTCTGGCTGCTCTGTAAACTCATCGACAACATCCATGTGAAAGACACCAGTCAGACCACCCTGCTGGACCTGGACGCTCTGGCACGACACCTCGCCGACTGCATCCGCAGGTCAAACACGCTCCTTTTCCTTTGTAACTTACTCCTTCAGAGCGCAAACACAAGCAAACGAACTTTATTAGTTAGACAACATTATGCTTCTAGAAAGTAAATGCATCATTTATCTTTGTGAATACTGTGAAGCCACTGAGTTTTGAGCATGCTGTTGTTTTTCTGCCTGCAGTCGTGAGATTTTAGACCAGCAGGACGGGGCGATCGAGGACGACGGTCTGACGGGTCTCCTGCGTCTGGCCACCAGCGTCCTGAAGCACAAGCCTCCCTTTAAGTTTTCTCGAGAGGGTCAGGAGTTCCTCAGGGACACGTATGACCTGCTGTTCCTGCTGCCCAGCCTGAAGGACCGACAGCAGCCCAAATGCAAGAGTCCCGCGGCCCGCGCCGCAGCCTACGACCTGCTGGTGGAGGTGGTCAAGGGTTCGGTGGAGAACTACAGACTGCTGCACAACTGGGTGATGTCACAGCACATGCAGGGTGAGCGCCACAACCGTGAGTGTGCTGCAGTGGTTTCCTGTGGACATCTCTGACTTCTGTTGCTCTTAAATTTGATTTTTGTTAACACGTAATACAATAAACTTCCTTAGTTAACTTACTTAGTTAAGTACATTAGCTAATATGAACTAACAATGAAAAATTCTTCTAAAGCAGTGATCCTCAAATCTGGCTCGCGAGATCCACTTTCCTGAAGAGTTTAGCGCTAACCCTAATCAAACACACTTGAGTTTCCTTATCAATGTCTTAAGGATCATTAGAAAATCACAGGTAGGTTTGTTGATTAGGGTTGGAGCTAAACTCTGCAGGAAAGTGCATCTCACGAGCCAGATTTGAGGATCACTGTTCTAAAGCATTAATTAATCACATGAACTACTAATGCATTTTTAAAATAAAACCTTGAACTAACAAGAAACAGGTGTATTTTTATTAACTAACATTAACAAAGATTCATTAGTACTGTAACAAATGCTCATAGTTAATGCATCAATTAAGGTTAACTAAGGAAGGTTATTGTTAAGTGTTAGTTTTTTTTATTATTTTTTTTTTTTATATAAGATGTAGACAATATTAGAACTTAAATCATCTTAATTATTAGCAAGGTTGTCCCCATAAATTGATTTAAGGAAGTTTCACTATGCTTTTATATCTCACACGTATTAAAAAACACAAAATTGACATCATTTTTATTAGTTAGTTTTTAAATATTTATTTTTAGCTTAAATTATTATTATTTTTTGAACTAATTTAAACGTATTTTTATTTTAGTTGCCAAGGCAAAACTTCTTATTTTCATTACTTAAATATTATATTATATATATAATTTTATTATTATATTTTATTTTATTTCAATGAAAACAATAGAAACAACACAGAAAAGTCCATACTTATGTATGTACACAAGCGCCTTGATTTGATCTTTGGTGCTTGTTTGTTTGTTTGTTTGTTTTTAGCGTCTCATGCTCCATATAAATGGGATTACTGGCCCCATGATGATGTCAGAGCCGAGTGCCGTTTTGTGGGATTGACTAACCTGGGCGCCACGTGTTACCTGGCCTCCACCATCCAGCAGCTCTACATGATCCCAGAGGCCAGACAGGCCGTCTTTACCGCTAAAGTGAGTTCATAAAACTGACAGTCAGATCTGTTCAGATCTCGTTTCTGTTTAAATATATATTTAAAAACATAATTTGATGCTGTGATGAGCAGCTGAATTTCCAGCATCATTACTCCAGTCTTCAGTGTCACATCATCCTTCAGAAATCATTCTAATATGCTGATTTGCTGCTCAACAAACATTTCTGATTATTATCAGTTGAAAGAACTTCCATAAAGCTGTGATGGATTTCATTTCAGCCTCTTTTGATCAATTTAATACATCCTCGCTGATTTAAAGCATAACTATGCTGTCATGTCATAAATGCACTAATACATGACAAGCCATGCGTTACCCTCATTTTACCGCAGTTGAAATAATTGAAATATGCATTCCTGTGTGACTCATTGTTTAATAACACACAGGATTTATGTATTATAGTAATATGTGTTTATGTCTGTGTTTTTTATACAGTATTCAGAGGACATTAAGCATAAGACCACATTGCTGGAGCTGCAGAAGATGTTCACTTATCTAATGGTACGTTACTTTATCAAATCATGTGATGCCCTCTGGTGACTGCAGATGTGATGTGATGTGAATTTTTTCCCCGGTGTTCATGTGCAGGAGAGCGAGAGGAAGGCGTACAACCCTCGTCCCTTCTGTAAGACCTACACGATGGACAAACAGCCTCTGAACACAGGAGAGCAGAAAGACATGACCGAGTTCTTCACAGACCTCATCACCAAGATAGAGGAGATGTCTCAGGGCCTGGTACGGCATACGTCTCTCTGTGTTTAAAACTGCTTTGAGCGAGTATGATGGAATAGTCCTAGATGTGTAATGCTTCTTTGTCGTTTCAGAAAAACACCGTCAAAACGCTGTTTGGGGGCGTCATCACCAACAATGTGGTTTCACTGGTAAGACTGAGCTGTTCGAACCTGCAGCTCTTGTGTGTAATGTCCTTTCTGAATAAGAGAGATCGTGGATGAGGGTTTGATTGGATATCTGTGTGCAGGACTGTGATCACGTGAGTCAGACGGCTGAGGAGTTTTACACAGTCAGGTGTCAGGTGGCTGATATGAAGAACATCTATGTGAGTGTTTCTCATTTACACACACACACACACACACAAAATCATCAGAAGAAAACTTAATGCTCTGTGTATAGGTCACAAAAAGGATTAACTACTAAATACAGGCTTTTCAATGGCTGATTTTTTAGATGTTATTGTAGCTTTTAAAGTACAGATAGCTATTTGTATTTACTAACGCTGAAGCACTATCAGTGTAAGCCTGCCACAGGCTCATTTGAATGGTTTACTGATTAACTTCTAGTGGCATTGCTCTGTGTTTATGTGTAGTAATAAGTCTCACATTGTAATTGGAAAAAATTACAATCAACATGTTTTGGCTAATAATAGCCTCGACTGTAAATAATGCACACAATATTTACTGTCAGTTTTTTTTGTCTGCACGTTTTTTGTCTGCAAAAAAAAATATTCAGTGTCACTTTTTCTCATGACTTGAGCTTGAAGAGGCCAAAATAAATATAAAACATAATGAAATACTGCTCAAGACCATTTATGTTTGTACCTGGTTGACAAAAACAATGTTATATTACTCTCATAATGTGGGATTATATTACAGAATTTAATGAGATTAAACCATTATATCAAAAAATGCCTTCATCAGAAAAAAAAAAAATATATATGTATATTTTATTTATTTATATTATCTATATATATAGATATATATATATATATATATATATATATATATATATATATATATATATATAAGATATATATATATATAATTTTTTTTTTATTTTTTTCTGATTTTTTTTTTCTATATAACCCAAATACTGTTTTCTGATTATGTATTGTAAAATGTAATTTATTCCTGTGATCAAAGCTGAATTTTCAGCATCATTACTCCAGTCTTCAGGGTCACATGATCCTTCAGAAATCATTCTAATATACTGATTTGCTGCTCAAGAAACGTATATCATCTATTAAGTAATGTGACAAGGTTATCCTGTTGGTTATATCAGTAATAAGTCAAGGAGAGCATTTCCAGTTGAGGGAAAGCATCATCTGTGTCCGTCTCTGTGCTTCAGGAGTCTCTGGACGAGGTGACCATTAAGGACACTCTGGAGGGTGATAACATGTACACCTGCTCTCAGTGTGGGAAGAAAGTCCGTGCTGAAAAACGGTAGTTTGCTCTTTTCCTCTTCTTTGAGAGCTGGAATCTTTCTGTTGAGTGTTTTCTGACGTCTCTTTCTGTCTCTCAGGGCTTGTTTTAAAAAGCTCCCGCGGATCTTGAGCTTTAACACCATGCGCTACACGTTCAACATGGTGACCATGATGAAGGAAAAAGTAAACACGCACTTTTCTTTCCCGCTGCGGCTCGACATGACGCCGTACACCGAGGACTTCCTCATGGCCAAAGGAGACAGGAAGGAAGGTAGATTGACACACGTTTTTGTCTTTCTGCTGAAGCACTGCTTTTAAATCGCATTTGTCTCCTCCGGTCAGCTAATAGTGATCTCATATGCAGGTTTCTGTGACGACGGTGATGCCAAAGTGGCAGAGAGTTACGAGTATGATCTCATTGGTGTGACGGTGCACACGGGCACGGCGGACGGCGGCCACTATTACAGCTTCATCAGAGACATCGTCAACCCACACGCTTACCGCAATAACAAATGGTGAGCATTCACACTGCATTTACAGCTGCTGAACCGTTTCAGCCCAGAGTTTGCTATTGATAGCTGACCGTCATGTGTGTTTGTGATGATGTCATTTCCTGTTGCAGGTATCTGTTTAACGATGCAGAGGTGAAGCCGTTTGATTCGGCCCAGCTGGCCTCGGAGTGTTTTGGTGGAGAGATGACAGTAGGTTTTTTTTTTTTTTTTGAGATTTCAAGTCCTCCTATAAGCATTTAGGATAAACTAATATAAATAAAATGTGGTTTTGATTCAAAAATGCTCTCGTCTCATTTTAGACAAAAACATACGACTCTGTCACAGACAAGTTCATGGATTTCTCCTTTGAGAAGGTTGGTTTTGTGATAATACTGATAATGATAATTATTATAAAACAACTGAATAATAATATAAATGTAATTTGATAAACTGTTTATTATAATCATTTTATTTTACATATGAATTGTGATTATTATAGTAAAAGTAATGCATTTTTTACATTAATATTTTATGTAATTTAAGTATGTTATATTATAGTATAGTAATAAATAATAATCAGTTATTCTTAACCTTATTATTATTATTTAAGTAAGTCTCACTAGAGATTTTGGAAGAAGTAAGGTGTGATTTGTCGTCTTCAGACCCACAGTGCCTACATGCTGTTCTATAAGAGAGTGGAGGAGGAGAATGAGAAGGACTTGACCTTTGACATCTCTCCTGACCTTCTGGAGGTACAGACCTCTCACCGTCAGTCTTCACTGCACTCTTCTGAGCTTCTCACTGACCGCTCATCTCTCTCTGTCTCTCTCATAGTGGATCTGGCACGACAACATGCAGTTTCTCCAGGACAAGAACATCTTTGAACACACATACTTCGGGTAAGAGAACAGTCACAAAACTATGTACAAGGATGTCTTTGATAACTCTTTAATTAGGGTTTCTTTTCTTTTTATTCATTCTTTTTTTATTATTTATGCATGGTAATATATATTTTGTCTATGCAGTTTTTATAATATATATATATATAATATAATATATATCTATATATATATATATATATATATATATATATATATATTATATATATATATATATATATATAATTTTGGAATGTAACAATAATTTTATTTCAAAACGTATTAATATTCTCTGTGCTGTCGTTCTCTTCTGTGTTCTTTTTCATTCTTTTCTTGTGTTGTTTCTCTGTAGTTTTATGTGGCAGCTGTGCAGCAGTATTCCCAGCACTTTACCGGATCCTAAATCCGTGTCGCTCATGACGGCTAAAGTGAGTCTGGCCACATGACCCGCACTACACTAACTGATGAAGTGCCATCTTTCAGATGAATCATTTTGAGTTTCTGTCCACGAGGTTCATGATTCAGATTGTTTTCCTCTCTGTCTCTCACAGCTCAGTACATCGTTTGTTCTGGAGACATTCATCCACTCCAAAGAAAAGGTGAAATGGACTTTACTTTTCTTCTGTTGTTGTTTTTTATCGTTCTTCTATTGTAATCTACCGGAGACATTTTCTGTAGAGTTCAATAATTGTTTTTTTGTTCTTGCAAGTTAACATTTCATTCTTTTTTTTTTCTCTCAGCCCACAATGCTGCAGTGGATTGAGCTCTTGACCAAACAGTTTAACAATAGCCAAGCTGCCTGCGAGGTAACACACACACACACACACACACACTGCTTTCCATGTTTTATGGGAACATTCCATAGACGTAGCGGTTTTTATACTGTATAAACCTAACCCTACCCTACACAAAACTGTCTGTAGAAAAAAAAATTTTAGATTTTGAGCTTTTTCCTTCATGGGGACCAAAAAAAAACTCCACAAGGGACACACACTCTACACACACTTTACACGCAGCTTCTTGTTTCCCCTGCTCTGTGAAATCACTTTTGAGCCAAATGAATGGAGAGAGTTGATGAGATCAGCAGTGCTGTTTTGGAGATCAGTGTGTCTGTGTCTTTGTGTGCGCAGTGGTTTTTGGATCAGATGGCAGATGATAACTGGTGGCCAATGCAGATTCTCATCAAGTGTCCCAATCAGATTGTACGTCAGGTGAGTGTCACATAAACACCTTTAATTAAAGGTTTTTCTTAAATGAAGATTATTATTATTGTTATCTTTATTATTATTAACAGACAAACCCACACCCTTTCTCTATAAGAAACCATTTGCATTTAAAATAAATAGTTAATGTGCTGCTGTGATGTTCCAGATGTTTCAGAGGTTGTGTATTCACGTGATCCAGCGGCTCAGGCCGGCCCACGCTCACCTGTACCTGCAGCCGGGGATGGAGGACGGGTGTGTGATGCGTCTCTTTCTGTCTTCCTCTGATGCCAAATAACCGTCCTGTCCTCAAGTCTCCAAACACATATGCAGTTATCCGGCGAAATTCTTCTAGAAAAGTTCTCATTTCTGTTGGTGTGCCTACAGATCTGATGATATGGACGGGCCGGTGGAGGACATCGGCAGCCGCTCGTGTGTGACGCGGTTCGTCAAAACCCTGCTGTCAATCATGGAGCACGGAGTGAAGCCGCACAGCAAACATCTGACCGAATACTTTGCCTTTCTATACGAGTTTGCCAAAATGGGAGAAGAGGAGGTAACAACTATTTATCTCTTTAAGCATTTATTTGTTTACACTTTATTTATCTACCTAATTAATTCACTTATTTCTGTTTATTTTACTTTTTGTTTTATTTTATTTGTTTACTTATTTATTTTTACCTACTTATTTAATTTATGTATGCATGCATTTATTTATTTACTTATTTAGTTTATTATTTATTAAAAATTGGACAGTTTTTTAAAATATATTCTAAAAATACATTTAGAAAAATGTATAAAATTATTTTAAATTTAAATGTTTTAATTTTATAAAAATAAATAAAAATATATTTTCTTCTTTTAATATTTTTTTTCTTTCTTTTTGTCTTCACAGAGTCAGTTCCTCTTATCTTTGCAAGCCATTTCTATAATGGTGCATTTCTACATAGGTACTAAAGGACCTGAAAATGTGAGTGCCGTCTCATCAAGGCTTGATCTTCTCTGATTCAGGCTTTTCCTGATCTCAGATCATAACATCCATCTCTCTGTCTCAGCCTCAGGTGGAGGTGTTATCTGAGGAGGAGGAGGGTGAGGAGGATGAAGAGGAGGACATCCTGTCACTGGCGGAGGAGAAGTACCGTCCGGCTGCTCTGGAGAAGATGATCGCTCTCATAGCTCTGCTTGTGGAGCAGTCCAGATCTGAGAGGTGCACACTGAAGTATTGGGTTTTAATCTCACAAAGCATATCATATTTCACTCCAGACGGATCATAGTTCACCTTCGAATTCCTATAAAGGAAATAAAACCTATTTTAGGGCTGTTAAAGATGTTAATTTCAGAAGCATCACCAAACAGAGTTGCCCCATTAGCCATTTTTACTGCAACAGAGTAGTAATCTCTGACCATTTGTCTCTGTGTATAGACACTTGACTCTGTCTCAGAGTGACATGGCTGCGCTGACCGGAGGAAAAGGTTTCCCCTTCCTGTTCCAACACATCAGAGACAGCATCAACATCAGACAGACCTGCAACCTCATATTCAGCCTCTGCAGATACAACAACCGCCTGGCAGAACACGTAAGATACGCACGCTTACCGTTCTGACATAACCACACACTTCTAGTGTTTTTGGATAAAGCTAATTATAACAGTTACTCCAGTCTTCAGTGTCACACGATCCTTCAGAAATCATACTGATATGCCGATTTGCTGCTTAAGAAATATATTTTTTAACTAATATCAATGTATGCTGCTTCATACTTTAAGTATTTATTGATTAATAGAAAGCATGTATGGAAATGGAAATCTTTTGTAACATTATAAATGTCTTTACTGTCACTTTCAATCAATTTGATGCATTTGCTGAAGATTAAAAAAAAAAAAAAAAAAAAACGAATTGCCCCCAAAAATGTTTAACAGTAGTGTAGCTTAGTTCTTGGAAAGTCTTTGTCCTCATATTATAGCTAAGCATGCAAACAGTTATATCAAACAAGATAAGTTCACCTCCATCGCTAAACTGACTCCTGAGGTAAGAACAGCTCTCAGTACTGTTCATCTCTAAATCTTACTCCTCATATAAAAACAACCATCATTACAGTAACATTCTTAAAATTCTTATTCTTACACACCCTAACTAACATTCTGCGTGTGTCTGACAGGCGGCAAATCCGTTCTTCAAGCTGCTGACGATGCTGATGGAGTTTGCTGCTGGTCCTCCAGGAATGCCCTCGTTTGCGTCCTACATCCTGCAGAGGATCTGGGAGGTACATCTGTCCCATCACTCTTTCGCTTTCTCACTTCTCCACTGAAACAGTGCTTTACGACCTGCCTCTACCTCACTGATCTCTGTCTGTCAGGTGATCGAGTATAACCCGTCTCAGTGTTTGGACTGGTTGGCCGTCCAGACGCCGCGTAATAAGCTGGCTCACAGCTGGGTCCTGCAGAACATGGAGAACTGGGTGGAGAGGTTTCTGCTGGCGCACAACTACCCACGAGTCCGAACATGTAAGAACACACAATCTACACACCAGTACACACACATTATATATGTGACCCTGGACCATAAAACCAGTCTTAAGTCGCTGGGGTATATTTGTAGCAATAGCCAAAAAAACAATGTATGGGTCAAAATTTTCGATTCTTCTTTTATGCCAAAAATCATTAGGATATTAAGTAAACATCATGTTCCATGAATATATTTAGTAAATTTCCTACCGTAAATATATCAAAACTTAATTTTTGATTAGTAATATGCATTACTAAGAATTCATTTGGACAAATTTAAAGGCAATTTTCTCAAGTCTTTAGATTTTTTAGATTTCAAATAGTTGTATCTCAGCCAAATATGGTCCGATCCTAATAAACCATACATCAATGGAAAGCTTATTAATAGATTTTAGATTATGTATAAATCTCAATTTCGAAAAATTGGGACTTAAGACTGGTTTTGTGGTCCAGGGTCACATATATTTATATAAAATGAAAAGTTTGGGGTTAGTAAGTAAAAATTAATTTGAATTGTAAATAATAAATAATGTATTTTTAATAGTAAAAATGCATGTAAAAATGTATGCTTATGTTCAGCAGGGATGCATTAAATTGATTAAAAGTGACAGTACAGTCATTTATAACATTACAAAAGATTTGTTTTAAATTAATGCTGTTCCTTTTGTACTTTATCAAAGTATCCTGAAAAAAGTATCAACATTTCTACAAAAATATGAAGCAGCACAGATGTTTTCAGCAGTGATAATAATCAGGAATGTTTCTTGAGCTGCAAATCAGCATATTAGAATGATTACTGAAGATCATGTGACACTGAAGACTGGAGTAATGATGCTGAAAATTCAGCTTTGATCACAGAAATAAATTGCATTTTAGAATACATTACAGTAGAAAACTGTTATTTTAAATGTCAATAATATTTCACAATATTACTGTTTTTACTGTATTTTTTATCAAAAAGCCTTGGTGAGCAAAAAAGACTACTATTATAGTTTTTGTTTATATTTATATTTTCTGTTTTAAACTTTTTGTAATTTTATTGTGTTGACATTTGTATTCATTTCTTTTCCTTTTAATATGACTGTATAGACTGTAATGTTTTAGTTTTAGTTATTTTAATACTTCAACTAAAGCTAAACGAAAATGAGAACTGTTACCTTGACAACTAGCTGTAATAAAACAGTAATTTTATTATAGTATGAATCTTATTATTGTATTTATTATACTCATTATAGTAATTTAAGTTTTTTATATTTTATAACTAACTAAAATGTTTTTTTAGTTAATGATAATAATACTGCCCCAGACTTTTAATAGTAGAATAGTAGTGTATATACGAATACACATTATAAGATCATCAAGAACTACACACATGCTTAAAAATATCTGAATGTTCCTGAAATAACTTTTAATGCAACCACACACACAACTACAAAATGGATAGCTAGTCTTATTTTTAGAATAATATATTTTTGGTTGATAAAATGTCGGATTTGACATTATTTTGTGACATATGTAATGCATTTCTCTCTCAGCGGCGGCGTATCTGCTGGTGTCTCTCATCCCGAGCAACTCGTTCCGTCAGATGTTCCGCTCCACGCGCTCTCTTCACATCCCCACGCGGGACCTCCCGCTGAGTCCCGACACCACCGTGGTTCTGCACCAGGTCTACAACCTGCTGCTGGGCCTGCTGAGCCGGGCCAAGCTCTACGTGGACGTGCCGGTGCACGGGACCACCAAACTGGTGCAGTACTTCAGCTTCATGACCTACTGCCTCATCTCCAAAACTGAGAAGCTCATGTTCTCCAGCTACTTCATGGACCTCTGGAACCTCTTCCAGGTACTTCACGTGCAGATGAAAGCATGTCTAGATGCTCATAAGATGCATATTTGAGTTCTCATGTGTTTCTCTCGATCTCACAGCCTAAATTATCAGAGCCAGCCATCGCCACGAATCACAACAAGCAAGCGCTTCTGTCCTTCTGGTATAACGTCTGCATGGACAGCAGCGAGAACGTGCGTCTCATCATCCAAAACCCCGTCGTCACTAAAAACATCGCCTTCAACTACATCCTGGCCGATCACGACGATCAGGAGGTGGTGCTGTTCAACCGCGGAATGCTGCCGGCGTACTACGCCATCCTGCGCATGTGCTGCGAGCAGTCGCCCGCCTTCACCCGCCAGCTGGCGTCTCACCAGAACATACAGTGGGCCTTCAAAAACCTCACGCCCCACGCCAGCCAGTACCCAGGGGCGAGTACAGCACCTACAGTCCTTCACTTCAGCAGTTTCTGAACCGGTTACCAAAGTTATTATAAGAAATATTATCAGTAACTATGTCACTCCAAGCCCCCCTTAATTTTATTTGATCAATACAGTTTATCAGTAACTATGTTGTGAAATATTAAAAAAAAATTTCTATTTTATATATTTATGTTGCAGGCGGTGAAGAAAATGAATATGTATATATATATATGTCTGAAGGAATATGAATGTTTTAAGCCTCAAATATTCAGTGTTTAATTCAGTTCAAATCAATAACACTGTGTTGTTTTTCTTTCTCTGCAGGCGGTGGAGGAGTTGTTTAACCTGATGCAGTTGTTTGTGGCTCAGAGGCCTGATATGAGAGAAGAAGAGCTGGAGGACGTGAAGCAGTTCAAGAAGACCACCATCAGCTGTTACCTGCGCTGTCTGGACGGGCGCTCCTGCTGGACCACTCTCATCAGGTACACACACACTCTATTTAGTCTGATTGAGTATTTTACAAGACTGAGCCATTGTCATTCATACTAATCTCTTTGTGAACTCTCAGTGCCTTCCGTATACTGCTGGAGAACGATGAGGACAGACTGCTGGTGGTGTTCAACAGAGGACTCATCCTCATGACTGAGGTATTCAAAGTCTCACTCTTTTCATTCATTGTCATATTTGAATGGACTGTCATATAGAATTAAACATTTCTCTGTCCGCAGTCCTTCAACACCCTACACATGATGTACCACGAGGCCACTGCGTGTCACGTGACCGGTGATCTGGTGGAGCTGCTGTCTATTTTCCTGTCTGTTTTAAAGGCAACACGGCCCTACTTACAGCGCAAAGGTAGTGCATAACCCATAATACACCACACACTTCACTGATGTTTATGATTACCCATAATGCATATTAAATAACTCCATGGTTCTTCATTACTTATGGACCATAACATGCTATACAGAAGCTCTGTTATCCATAATGCACCGTACACAATGCAGAATTACTCAGTTACCCATAATACACCTACACTTGCAGTACAAGTACTCATTATGCATAATGCACCCTACCATGCAATGCAAAAGTACTTTATTACCCATAATGCACCTGAATAATCAATATTAAAGTAACCCATTATCCATAATCCACCTAAGCCTGCAATGCAAAACTACTCCATTACCCATAATGCACCTTAACCCTTAAATGCATACCTCGACCCGGGACATCATTCACTACCCTCTCCCCTTTCTTTTTTTAAAGTTCGACATCAACTTTCTTATTATTCCTCAATCTAGCCATTATAAACAATAAAACAAGAAAAAAATAATAAAATATTTAAAAAAGCCTGTTTTCTGATTAATTTTGCGTAAAAGGTGTATAGTGTCCCTAAAGATCCGAGGTATGTAAATGTGTAAGTATATTTTTCCAGCACAACTATATTTACATATCTGATTACTCAATTTGTACATCTTGAATGCATCTTTGCAATACATCTTTATTCCTCGAGGAGGCACTGTTTAATACACAATGATGAGGGGATGTTTCACTCATAATTACCACAGGCATAAAACAAAAGAATATCATCAGCAAAAATCGAACTGGTTTGAATGCCTTTACTACAGAGCAATTACTGTACGAAATGAAATATATATGTCACTGTGATGTGGTGAATAAGCTGACAGTGATCAAAATATTAAATATGTTGCTGAATGTACTGTGGAAGTGCGTTCGGACAATGACTTCATCTGTTCATATTGAACCCTTTTAAGTTTCAAAAGGTAACAAAATATGCTTTATTTTATTCTTCTGTAATTGTTCTTAAAATATCAAGAGAGTTTTTTGTTATTGCAGCAGTTAGAGATCCATCCGTGAGCGATGTATGTCCAATTATGTAATAATGATTGGTGAAAATTCATGCTTTTGAGGGTTAACAAGCAATGCAAAAGTACTCATTACCGATAATGCATCTTAACAAGCATTGCAAAAGTACTCATTACCCATAATGCATCTTAACAAGCATTGCAAAAGTACTCATTACCCACAATGCACCTAAACAAGCAATGCAAAAGTACTCATTACCCACAATGCACCTTAACAAGCAATGCAAATGTACTCATTACCCATAATGCACCTAAAGAAGCAAAGCAAAAGTACTCATTACCCATACTGCATCTTAACATGCATTGCAAAAGTACTCATTACCCACAATGCACCTTAACAAGCATTGCAAAAGTACTCATTACACACAGTGCACCTTAAGCTATGCAAAAGTACTCATTACCCATAATGCACCTAAAGAAGCAATGCAAAAGTACTCATTACCCACAATGCACCTTAACAAGCAATGCAAAAGTACTCATTACACACAGTGCACCTTAAGCTATGCAAAAGTACTCATTACCCATAATGCACCTAAAGAAGCAATGCAAAAGTACTCATTACCCACAATGCACCTCAACAAGCATTGAAAAAGTACTCATTACCCACAATGCACCTTAACAAGCATTGCAAAAGTACTCATTAAGTAAAATACTAGAAAAAAGCACACACTGCACACCCTCAAAATCACAAGCGAGATGAAAGCAATGCAGGCAATTTACTGAAAAGGCAAGGCAAACATCTCAGTCACATGTTGACCATTTTCAATGGCAAGCTAACAATGCTGGAACAGGAGCTACTTTGATGCAATGCAAAGTACTCATTACCCATAATACACCTTAATGTTCAGTGCAAAAATGCTCACTACCATAACGTTCTAAAAGAAACAATACTGAGGTACCTCATTTCCCATAATGCATCTTATGAAATACAAAAAGTACTTGATTACCCATACTGCACTTGTATATGCATTGGAATCTCAGTCCCTGCTGATTTGTGTCCGTCTGTAGATGTGAAGCAGGCGTTGATCCAGTGGCAGGAGAGGATTGATTTCGCTCATAAGCTGCTGACGCTGCTGAACTCTTACAGCCCACCAGAGCTGCGTAACGCCTGTCTGGGTGAGTCGACACATCCACAAAACAAACACGCCGCGCTTCAAATGAACCCAAGCAGCAGATGAATGTGATCTGAATGTGCATGTTTATTCTCAGATGTGCTGAAGGAGCTGGTGCTCTTGAGTCCTCATGACTTCCTGCACACGCTCGTGCCCTTCCTGCAGCACAACCACTGCACCTACCACCACAGCAACATCCACAGTGAGTCCCGCCGAAACAGCATTCTTACCATCATCATCACCATCATCATGATGCGTAATACTATCTGTGTGTGTTTGCAGTGTCGTTTGGCCCGTACCTGCCCTGTAGAGAGAATATCAAGCTGATGGGTGGGAAGAACAACATTCGTCCTCCAAGACCAGAGCTCAACATGTGCCTGCTGCCCTCGATGGTGGAGACCAGTAAGGTGTGTACGAGACCAGCGCATGAATCCTGTCACACGCTGAGCTTTAGTTATTCATCAGGTACGTTTTGTGTTTCCTGCAGGGTAAAGATGAGGTGTATGACAGGATGTTGTTGGACTACTTCCTGTCGTATCATCAGTTAATTCACCTGCTCTGTCGAGTCGCCATCAACTGTGAGAAGTTCACCGAGACTCTGGTGAAACTCAGTAAGGATGCTTCACTCTCTAAAGCTCCGTTTGACTCTGTGTGTGTTTGTGTGTGTGTGTGTGTGTGTGTGTGTGTGTGTGTGTGTTGTGTGTGTGTGTGTCGTGTGTGTAAGTGCGTGTATGCCTCAGATTAAGCTGATGGTGTTTATTCACCTGTGTGCAGGTGTGTTGATAGCATATGAAGGACTTCCTTTACACCTGGCTCTGTTTCCAAAACTATGGACAGAACTCTCTCAGTCTCAGGTAAAATCTTCTCCGTCATCTCTCACACACACTTGATGAAGCAGTAAACCACTAGAGGTCATGCTTCACTTTAGTTAAGCTTGATGAGATGAAGCGTGCCTAAAACTGTGGTAAAATCACTGTCATGCATAGTTTCAAAGTATTTCAAATGTAATTGATTCATTCATTCAGTATTAAATCTGCTCTCATAACAGTCTTTAAATAAAAATAATAATATAATTATTATTATTATCCATCAGTTTAATATCAAAACTGTGGTATATTGAATTGTTTTTTTAAATATAGAGGTGGCCTTTAAGCAGCAGATATTTCAGAGAAATGGCTATAAAAACAAAGCCGTTTCATCCAATCAGAAGTGAGAGTCAGATGTGTGTGTGTGTTCTGGTCTATGTCAGTGTGCGATGGCTCAGTCGTGTGTGAAGCTGTTGTGTGAGGATCCAGCGTTTGGAGAATACATGAAATGCATCCTGATGGATGAGAGAAACTTCCTCAACAACAACATCGCCTACTCCTTCCTCACCTGCTTCTTACATAAAGTAAATACTCATCTACTTCTCATGCAGCTTTACTGTAATCATGGGTTGATCTTATCTAGTTCTGAAGTAACTACACGACTCTCTTGCAGTTTGAAACTTGATTTCTTTGTGTGTTTAGGTACAGGTGCAGGTGTTATCAGGCCAGAGCTGCTCGAATCTCGTCAACGTGTTGGTGACCAACCTACTGAACGAGTACCACAGCCTGCAGCCTGAGCTGACCAATCAGAGAGCAGAGATGAGCAAGACTAGCAGCCTCCTGAACGCAGTCAGTACAGTTCCTCCTCACGTCTCACCCAGCGCTCCAGCGCTCTTTATTCACCCGTCTCTGTCTCTGTCTCTGTTGAAGGATCTGCGTGCGCTGCTGCTGGTGCTGTCGGTTTATGCCCCTCAGCAGCTGGATCCTGCTCTAGGCCCCGCTCTACAGGAGCTGCTGTCCAAATGCAGACTGTGTCTGCAGCACCGCACCACATTAGAGATAGAGGCCAAGGAACGCAAAGTCAAAGGTGTCAATACAAGCTCAAATACACTTATCACTGCCATGCATGGCTTTGAATTATTAAAAAATATAAAATACATTATATTATTAATAAATAATAAATAAATAATATTATTGTGGGGTTTTTTTTTTTTTTTTTTTTTTTTTTTTTTTTTACATTATTTGAATATTTGTTTTTTTAAATGGTAGCAACGGCTATGAGTACAAAAAGGGAGAATGTATTTCTTTTACCTCATGGCTTTGAATTATTTTATTTAAAATAATTATAATAATGTATTATAATAATAATTATTATTATTATTACTACTATGCAATTTATTATTATTATTATTATTATTATTATGCAGTTGATTTATAAAATGGTAGTAACAGCTCGAGTACAAAAAGGAATTCTTAAACATCTTCCAGATTACCAAAAGTACATTTTAAACAATAAATATTTTTTGTAAATAATAATGATACTTGTATTTATACAAACTCTTTTAAAAGTATTGTTAAAAAATAAAATAATAATTTATTAAATATTTTAAAATAAATATGATTAAAAAATAAATTATATATATATAAATTATATAAAAATAAAAAATAAATTATATAAAATTATATAAAAATAAAAATAAATTTTATATATATATATATATATATATATATATATATATATATATATATATATACACATACACACACACACATACAGATAGATAGATAGATAGATAGATAGATAGATAGATAGATAGTTACCAGATGTACATTTTAAACAGAAATTACATAAGGTAGTCATGCATCCTTTTAAAATAGTATTTTATACATCAGTAATAATAATTACAGAGCACTTTGAAAGGTAAGGTCAAAATACCTAAACACTTTGTGACACAGCAATAATTACACATTACAAACAGTCTTAAAAAGGCCTAAATTTTAAATTATGATAATGATCATATTTAAGTGGGTGTTATGCATAATATGCACTTATGTTTGATGACATCACTGGGTGCGTGTTGCTTCATTTTATTCCTCTGTCTGTCTGGCAGTGGAAGAGGAAGGCGTCACTCCAGTGAAGCGCCGGCGGGTGAGCAGCAGTGCTGAGGATCGGCCGGCAGACAGCAGCGTTTGCCCTCCATCTACTTCCTCCTCATTGGCTCCCTGCTCGGAGCAGAAGGCGGAGCCAGGGGAAGCGTTAACGCCCACCAGCACTTCAGACACTGAAACCCGAGACTCCTCCCTCATCGACCCGGGAGTGGAAAACGACCCGCCCTCTCCGGACAGCGGGTCCCTCGAGGAGAAGAAAATGGACGTTTCTTCATCATCATCCTCATCTTCGTCATCATCCTCCTCCCCTCCTGAAGCGTTCAGCCGAACAGACAAACCTCCACCACAGATAGCTGGAAGAGAGGAGGAGGAAGAGGAGGATGGGCGGAAGGAAGCGCAAGAGCAGGAGGCGGAGCCAGAGCGAGAGGAAGTGCCCTCCACTTCCTCCTCATCCGCCGACTCGGTGCTTTTACTCTCCAGCCTGCCGGATTCTGCTGAGGGGCGGAGCTGCTCACTCCAGGAGGCGGAGTCAGGCGGGTGTGGCCACGCCCCCGTGCAGGATGCTCTGGAGATGCTGTCACGCACAGTTGAGGCCACTATCGCTGTGGTTGCCAAACTTTCGAACGGAACGACACGCCCCTCAGCTTTGTGACGTTACTTTCACGTCACTCCTTTCTCGCATTTCAACGTTTTTCCGTTCGTCATGCTGTTCAGTTTTGTCTTTTTACGAGTAATTGAAGTCCAACTTTTTTTTTCTTTTCCCGCCCTTTGGCCTCGCTCTTCATCTGTTTCGTGTTGCAACACAAAAAGTTCTGTTTCCGGTTCCAGAAAACTGAGCTTCGCATTAACTGAACAGAACGAAAAACCAACTGAAGCGTCTTTTTGTCAAAGGGCAGTATTTTCTTTTTTAAACCGTGATTTTGTTGGTTTCTTTGTTTTGAAGTGGTTTGTTTTCGAGGCTGCAGTGAAACAGGGAAAAGGTTTACAGCGTTTTAGTCCCATCAGTGCATAATTTAATTTGTGTTTTTATTCACGTGTATTATTATTATTAAAAGGATTGTCTTCTGTGCCAGTTTTGTACTTACACATGTGAGGCTGAGTCAGCCTTGCTGTGTTTTTTTTCTCTGTGGTGGATATCAAAAACTATGTTTACTTTGTATATTGAAAAGAGAGAACGAACCACAAGAACCTTGATTCTGTAAAGAATCTTCTAGATGTTGCCTGGCTTTGTAAATGAGATGGTTAAAAAATATATATATTTCTGTAAGATATATGTATACAGTATATATCCATTCAAGCGCAGTATACTGTATATATAAATCTACTGTGTATATATATATACCTACGTTGTGTATATAGAAACTTACGGTGCTCTTTTCAGGCTCAGAACATTTGTGGCTGGAATATTGCACATTTGATGGAACAGTTGGAGTTCTATTTTATTTACCGAAATACATTCCATAATCTATTGGATGTCATTCTTCTCGTTCTCTGTATTTGATTTCTCTCTCAGTCTTTTTGTTTTGATTTATTTTAATATAGGATATAACTTAATAAAATTTTAATATGATTTAATTATGAATCGAGTCCAAAAAAGCAGGTTGTGGGGTGATTTTTTTAATTTTTTTTCCCTCTTTCTGTTGTGAGTGTAACTAGTGTTCAGAATAGAATACATTTTTTTTTTTTTGACTTTCAATTCAGATGAATCAAAAAATATTTGCATATGCAACTGTTGTCTACAAAAATGTAAGTGTGCAAAAAATCTTGTGTACAAAAAGAAGTAGTGTGCTTGTATGCTTTTCTGAGCACAGCCCAAAGCACAAACTGGTGTAAAGGGTGCTAAAACTCAAACTCATCAAAACCCTTAAAGCCTCAGCTGTGGATTGTCCTGTGATAAATATACACACCCACAATAGTTAAGAAACCTTTTTTAAAAAGTTTAATCATTCTAAAAAGGTATTTACATCATCAAAGATACAAATTAAAAGTGTTTTGATACACATCTGTAGCTGAGACGGTTAAAGTGCAAAATCCTACTGTTATCTGTAAGCAGGTTTTGGGATGTCCGAATCCCTTCGTAAAAGACCACATTGAAAATCAAAATGCAAGGCTGTTAAATGTACATATTACTTAAAAGAAAGGAAAACATGTATACAAAGGTGAGTTTAAGACCGCAGCTTAACTGAAATGAAACCAAGAAGTGACTGATGTTGTACATGCTACATAGGCAGCAAGCATAAAATGTTGAGTATATTAATATAACAGTATAGAGTATACAGTCAACGTTTCTCTCTGTCTTGTCACAATGTATTATGGGATTTGCTTGTATCTTTTGGAATTGCCTTAAAATGTGACTCGCTATGTTATGGAACAGGGCCTTAATAGTGTGTCAGAATTCATTTTAAAACTCATGAAGTCTTATAATGACAAGTATTGAGGAGCGTTGATCCACTGGAATGTTTTCAGAAGGCAGAGATGCTGCTTCCATTTCTCAAATCTGCATCATTTTCGGAATATCTTTCAGACTCTGTGTTACTGAACTCAACCTGAAAAACAAAATTTGAAATATATATTTGTAAATGCAAACTTTTTAAATTCCATTAACAGAATATTGGCTGAATTCTACTTATGAATTGTGTGCTTTACCTCTTTGGCTTCTTCTTTTTTGCTATCAACAGAAGAAACATGTTTAGTCAAACATCTCAGAACAAACCTGATGCACGTTTTGTATTTGAGATCAAATTTTTAAAAAGTGTGAGTGCATCTGCTCTTTGACAATATAATGGCGTTTACCTGGAAAAGTTAAAAGCATTGTCAATGCTTGATCTGTTTTTGATTCCGCCAATATTGAAGCTCTCTTGGTCAGAATCTGTGTCCTTCATTTTCTTATTCCTGAGGCAGCAAAAATAATGCATTAAATTAAATACTTAGCCATTTTTCAAACAAAATTTGTAGTCATTTTGAAAAATGTCAATGTTTGATATTTGGTTTTAATAATGTTTGATGTTTCGATGTTTGATATGCAAGGAAAAATGGCCACTAATAATTTACCTAATGAGATAGACAGTTGTCACAGCGATAATTCCCACAATGCACATAGCCAACAGAACACCGAGAGCAATAAGTACTGCATCACTGGATTCTTCAGAATTGTTTCCAGAAACATCCTCCACTTTGAATTCCAAATCGGAACCAAACACCTTCTCCAGTTCCGCTTTTAAGGCGTTATGATTACTCTGCAGTTTCCTGTGGGAGTTGACACAATTCAGATCCCTCAAACTCACATCTTGTAAACTGCACAGACTTGTGCTACAGTGGAAACCTAGCAGGGTTTAAAAGCAAAAAATAATTTATGAATATATTGCATTTCTAACTTACTCTTTGACCTCTGTGGCTTCAATGACAGCACCACTGCTATCCATCGCAATGAAGCTGATGTAAGTCTTGGCTGTAGATTCTCTGAGAATGGTGCGCATCTCAATCCCATCCTCAGCTCTCACACTGAGGATTTTCACAGTCAAACCTAAAGCTTTCTTCATGGAACTGAGAAAAAACACCAATGAAACATTCAGTTTGATTTGTGAACTGCAACAAGTTTATTAAAAAGAACCAATTCAAAAAGAACGATTCATTCAAGTTTGGAAAATATGCATATGGACTATATAATGGTGTCTTTTTTTGAAGCTTGATAGTCCAATGGTCAATGTGAACTTAAAAAAACAACAAAAAAAATTTGCCATTTGTCTTGCAGTGAAAAGTCAGCCACATCAGGTTTGGAATGACATAAAGGTGAGTAAATAGTGACAAAATGGGTGAATAATTTGGACGAATATACTTCCCCTTACTTTCTTTTCTCAAAACACAAATTGCAATGATTAAACTTCCCTTCGGTCCCCATGCAAAGTAAGCTGAGAAATGGCAATTCTCCTACTCACTCTTCAATCTCTGGTATCTTCTTCTCCACCGTGAACACGGCCTGGTTTAGAGAGATGACCAAAACGTTGTCACTTCCGCTTTTTTTCACTGTGATCTGTAGGTAGAAGACATGAGAGCTTGTTTTGATCTCTTGAAATTTCACAGATCTCAATCACAATGCCTTTGGTCATTTGAAAAAGTCTTGCAAAAGCGTTCTCTTTTTTTTCCTTGTTCTCTTTCTTCTCACCTGTACTGTTGCAGTTGTGGACAGTCCATGTTTATCGGTGGCTTTAACATCTAAGGGAAACTGACCATCGCCAACACTAGATGCGTCCAGTACATAGATTTGACCGGTGTTTGCCTCTACTTCCACCAGAGATGTAGACTTCACCAGGGAATACTGCAATTCTGAGCTCTCGCCCACATCAGGGTCTGATGCCTGAGGGGCACATGACATGTCAGCCACTTAGTAACCCTGAAAAATACTTGATTAATCACAATTAACAAGTTCTGTAGCCTATTCCTTATATGCAGTTCTGTGTTCTATGTATTTCCATTTTGCAAAGGTCTTCAGGAAAGTTACTATAGCATTAGCAATACGGTTGCTAGGTGTTTGCTTTCTGGCCCGAGTCAAAAGAACCCACCCAAAAGAACCCACCATATTCTACTAACGTCTCTATAATATACTATTCCATAGAAACTCTTCAAACAACAAAACATTGGAAAACAACAAAATAAATCTTATTACACATATATTCAATTTTACAACTGATGTCTATGCCCTCTTTTGAAAAGCACCAGCCACCGCTGAGATTCACTTACCTGGACCTTCACTATAGGGAATTTGTATGGAGTGACAGTGAAAATTTCTGCCTCATATATTTCAGTATCAAACACAGGAGCCTCATTCACGTTCTCAACCTGAATGATGACCTGAAAATTATTGAGAGAGAGAGAAAGTTAAATGCTAATGTATATGAGCCCTGTGCCCACTTTTCTTTAAGAGGAAAAACTTTGGTTTTAACATCTGTGGGAACATTAAGACTTGGGCCCAAAACACATTCTTCTCAAGTATGTGAACACAAGCATTTCTAGTTACACAAATTTGTCATTTGCATTCAAAACGGCAATTCGTATTCGCAATTTGCTACAAATGTTCTTTGTGCATTCTCAGTGTTGCATTAAGAAGGTGCTATGTTCTTAAGTTGTCTTCTAAAGGACAACTACTCTGCAGGTTTTAGCTATCCACCATTGGTGTTTGCATACTTGTATAGAGTTTGTTTCTGGCCTTGTTTGTAGTTGAATAGTACCGTTGTCTCTGCAGTGTTTGGAGGAGTTCTGGAGTCTACGGCCTCTACTGTGAGGATGTACCTCTCCTCTTCCTCCTTGTCCAGAGGTCTGAGAGCTTTTATGGTTCCCTCACCATCCACAGAGAAGACATCTTCGTGTGACTTCATGTTATAGCTGACTGTAACCAGTGGACTCCCTGTTAATGCCTTGACTTCCCCGACTTTCATGGCCTCAGGTTCGTTCTCCTTAATTACGAAGTTGTAGGAGGAGCTCTCAAAAGCCACAGTCTCAGTGAGGGAGGTTATTTTGAAGTTAATCAAGACTTCAGCTACAGAGAGAAGAAAGATGTTAGTTTTGACACGTTCATCGGATTAGAAATTAACTTTTTATTTGCAAACATTATTTGCATTCATTTGACTTTAACATTAAATGTTCCCTCCTGGTGGAATGACCTGACCAACTCAATCCGAGCAGCTGAGTCCTTAGCCATCTTCAAGAATTGTCTAAAAACACATCTCTTCCATCTTTATTTGACCCTCTAACTCTAGCACTCTCTATTCAAATTCTATTCTTTAAAAAATGCCCCCTTTTAGACTTACACTCAATTTTTACCAACTGCTTGTTCTCTTTTTTTTCCCACTAGCTTCTCTAATCTTTTTGTATTCTATCTGTTTTCTTTTTATTTATATAATTTTAAATAAAAAAAACCTTTCTGTGTGTACTGCGTTAAGCTAACTGAAACTTGTTATAGCACTTGTGTATTATTGCTCTTTTGTTGATTTTGATTGCTTCCATTGTCTTAATTTTAAGTCGCTTTGGATAAAAGCATCTGCTAAATGTATATGTATGTATTTACAGGAATAATTCAAAGGAATTATGCAAACCACACTCAAACCTTCATCAGATTGTGCTGGTGTTCCATGATCTGTCGCTATAGCAGTCAGGGTTAGCTGTGTGTCTTCTGTGACCTCGCTAAGGTCAGAGGTCAAAGTGATGTCTCCTGTTTCAGCATCCAGTGCCACCATGGAAGAGTCTTCAGAGAAACTACAGAAAGACAACATTCATGCATCTGTCTTAAAAAAGGTGTCATGTAGGTAAGTGTGTTTTTATGATTAATCCTTAAGAGTTTAACCTTTCTAAATGGAAGCCTAGTTATAAGTGTGAAAGTCCTGAGCTGTACCTGTAGGTAATATTTGCATTGGACCCGGCATCTTTATCTGTGGCAGAGACTGTCAGGAGCAACTTTCCAACCTTGGCATCTTTAACCAGAATACTTGTGCTGTAGGTGTCAGAGCTGAAGACTGGAGCGTTGTCATTGATGTCTGTGATACTGACCCTCACTGTGGTGATATTCTGCAGAAAATAAACACAAGCAACCCTTTTGCAGTACAGACCAAAAGCTCATATTTGCAATGTCTAGTATCAAACTTAAGGATTGCAGTTAGTAGAATCTAGAAGTTTGAATATTGGATTCACAGTGCAATGTCTTAATCGATAGCAGCTTAGACTGGTTGATCATGTGCAACATAAAAAACTACTACCTGGAGTTTGCTTTAGATGTCATTTAGAGATAGAAAAGTATCAAATTTGATGTCAATTTACAGCAGAAGTAGTCAAGCCTGTTCTTGGAGGGCTGCTCCAACCCTTATCAAACACACTTGAACCAGCTAATCAAGGTGCTCATGATTACTTGAAAACAACAGCCAAGTGTGTTGGAACAAGGCTGGAACTAAAGTCTAGGAAGGCAGAGGCAGATTGCTACCCCTAGTCTGTGTTTTCGAAGTTGCGTGCTACCAAGTGCCTCAAACAAAACTCAAGGGAAGTGTTTCAAAGATTTGATTTTCATAAACTCTGGAAAATTAAGCAACTAGTTTATCCTTCAAGCATGTATTGTATCATGGCGGACAGGTAAAAAAAAAAACATG
The DNA here is from genome assembly GCF_018340385.1 of Cyprinus carpio. Lineage (NCBI taxonomy): Eukaryota > Metazoa > Chordata > Actinopteri > Cypriniformes > Cyprinidae > Cyprinus > Cyprinus carpio. Next base: position 36,818,117 of record NC_056597.1, on the reverse strand, counting down.
CTGACTCCTTTGTGATGATCAGATCAAAGTTATTGTGATTTTTGTTATACTGGCAATAAGCACCAGTAGTCTGTAAACAGACTGTGGGATTGCTGTCTGAGGTTGTGACTAAGAATGTACCAGTAAATACAATAACAAAACTGCACTGAAGTATGCCGTTAGATCATGCTAATTGTATAAAGAAAAGGAAATTACATGTCCCTGTGGTATCCCATGATCCACAGCAACAATGACCACATCATACACATCTTGTGTCTCCCTATCCAGCTCCTTGAAGGCTAGTAGAGTTCCATCCTAAAGGGAAAAAGGAAATAAATATAAATAATAATAATAAATAACAACCGAACATCTGGCAATGCACTGTCCTAGGTTTAGGTCCTCACATCTTTGAAGCTGAAGATATTGCTGTAAGAGGAAATAGTGATGGTGACACGTCCGTTTCCTCCAATGTCAGAGTCTGTGGCTGATATCATGCACACCTCTCCAGGTGATGAGGGAGTGTAAGCACCTTCCTGAATCTCAATGGGCTCTGGGAGAGGAAGGAATTGTGGGTTGTTGTCGTTGACGTCCAGAACTGTGATGTTGACCTGAGCTGTGGCACTTAAACCATCATCAGGCTGGTCTACAGCTATTACCTAAAGAAGACAATGCAAGTATCCCATTTAGAATGAACAGACATCCTGAACATGTTGTGAATAGTTTCGTGATATTTTGTACCTCTATGATGTAATTGTCTATAGTTTCTCTATCCAATGTGGCATCACTCCTGAGTGATATTACTCCTTGATCGGTGACAGCAAAGGTATCGCTGTCCATGATAAAGATACCTTTAGAGAACCCACCCTGATCAGAAAGAAACAAGAAAAGGTAAGTCAGTCAAAACAAACTTGGAATGTTGGCTTGAGAAAGCTTTACTTGGAAATTTACAAGGAGAATTTGAAAGTTGTTCAGGTCTTTTGTAGTTTAAATTGTAGTTTAAAAAAATGTTGCATATGCCTTGTATACTTGCATGACTAAACTTTTCCAAGTAGTTGGTAGGGAATTTTTGCTAGGGTGTTCAGGGGCACTGCTCTGGTTTCTGGGCCCCCTGAACAGCATATTGACTCAAGGCTCAGTAGAAATAGTGTTCTAAAGGGCTTGGGTTGTGTCAGGCTGAGGTTTGTTCTGGGTGAAAGCTGAGTGTTGCTGAGAAGGTCCAAAGATATTCTAAAGGGTTTCTATGCAGCTACAAGAATGAGAAGTCTCAGCAACCACTCAGAACACCTCTGCAACCACTGCAGCAGGATGAATATAGAGTGTTGCTATATGGTTGCTCATGTTTTTGAGGTGATTAGATTGCTTCTAAGGTTTTCTGGGTGGTTTCTAGAGGCATTGCAAGGCAGTTTCTACATAGACTTGTAGTATGGGAGAGGTTAATGGGGATTTCTTGGGAGTTACTACATAGACTTTAGGGGATGTTGCCAGAATACTTTATAAGTTTGCCAGAATAAGTTTGTAAGTTTGTACAACAACTAATACGATTCTAGCATCTACTTTTCTTACCTCATCCTCATCTGAGACCTCCAAAGATACCAGAAAAGTTCCACTCGCAAGGTTTTCATAGACGGACACGTCATACTGGTCCTTACTGAACACGGGCGCTTTATCGTTTACATCCTCAACCCACACTGTTACAAAAACATTGCCAGTAAGAACAGGGTTTCCTCCATCTCGTCCCTCCACCTCTAGAGTGTACTTCTTAACTTTGCCGTAATCCAGCTTTTCCGCTAGGTTTATGGAGCCAGACTCTTCATCAATGGTAAAGGCGAGTGGTGTGGAAGAAGGCTCCTGTTTGACAATGTGATAAGTCACTATAGCATTTTCCCCGTCATCTTTGTCTGTCGCCATGATGTCGATGATGTTTGTTCCTACTTCAGCATGCTCAGACACTGTGGCCTCATACTGTTGTTTGGAAAATATGGGAGCATTGTCGTTGATGTCAGTCACAGAGATGTCCAGAGTGGTGGTAGCTGAACGTGACGGGCGACCCTGATCTTGGGCAGTGATCACTAAGTGGTACTCATCTTGGGTCTCCCTGTCAAGGGGAGCTGCTAGGGTTATCACTCCTGTTTCTTGGTCAACACTAAATCTCCCAGCACTTCCCAGGAGAGTGTATCGCACTTCACCATTAAACCCTGAATCTGCATCTGTGGCATTTACGGATGTTACTTCATCTCCCACCGTGTGATCCTCTGGTACTGGGACAGTAGCAGGGTGATTTTCGAACACTGGACTGTTGTCGTTGATGTCCAGCACCTCAACCAGGACTGATGCCTCATCCCGGTTAGTTCCATCTGATATCGACACCTGCACAGTGTAGCTGCTCTTCTCCTCAAAGTCTAGTTTGACTCTGGTTGAGAGAACACCTGTATCCTGGTTTATGGAGAACTTGTCAGCATCACTCTCAACCATTAAGATGACAGGAACTAAAGGTTCAAGGGACAGGAAGTCAACCTGTAAATGAGAGAGTCCATATTGGTTTCCACCGTCTTTGGTATAGTATGTGAGAACTCAAAATTGATTAACATTTAAAGAAATGCATGCTATATTCCAAGTCTTCTGATTTTCAGTAGATAACCATTCCTTCAGTCCGTTCCTCACACAAAGCTGTTGAATAACTTTAGAAGGCTTGGAATATAGTGCATAAGCCGTATGGACTACTTTGATGGTCCTTTTATTTCAGTAGCTGCTCCTGGAGAGAGCCCAAGAACCCTGCTCCAACACACCTGCCTGTAATTATCAAGCAGCCCCGAACACCTTGATTAGGTCGGGGTTGAAATCTACAGAACGGTATCTCTCCAGGAGCAGGGTTTTGGAGATTGACAGTCATGTGCTTGCACACTTTTTTGTAAATTTCTCCTTTTTGTATTCCACAGAAAAAAAAAAATGTGTTTGAAACAACATGAGGGGGAGAAAGTCATGACAGAATTTTTACATTTACATGTTTTTTGAGATATGTGACTGTACTCATAAACCCTGGATGGAGCTTTGACGCATGCCAAATTTCAAGTAGATTGAACTAATGATTCCATTTTAAAGCCTCGTTTCCACTGGGCAGTATGGTTCAGTACAGTGCAGTACGGTACGCAATTACTTCTGTTTTCATTGTCAGAAGTTGTGAATAGTACCAAAATAGCCAACTGCACACACGGGGAATGAAGCGTTTCCTTCACTCGTTCTGCCATGCTGCTCATGTGTTGGGCTTGTTTACATCGGAGTGTGCAAACACATAAATATAACAGTATATTTTAGAATTTTATATTTTCACACACATACACACAGACAATGTTTTGCTTTCTTATTCGCTCGAGATCGAGATTGACGTCAATCGTTACTTTCCAGCATAGACCACACCTATCAAGTAAAGGTATGGTTGGCGATGGAAATGCAAGCCAGATTAGGGTGTACCGTCCCTAATCATACTATACTTGTACCGTACCGTACCGCTCAGTGGAAACGAGGCTTTACAGATAATTTCATATTTTTTCCTGTTATAGCACCACCAAGTGGCCAAGCTCTGCCGTTTTTTGTGTGTGTCCTCAGACTGAGCCCATACATAAGTGTACCAAGTCTGGTGAAATTATCTTTTCGTGTTTTTTTTTTTTTTTTTTTTTTAGAAGGTTGTAATTCAGCAGACTATTATCATCAAAGGCTTTTATATCCGTTACAGAGACAGTGCCTTGGAAAAGAAGCTCTTATAGGGAAACTGTTTGTGCTGTAAGGACCTTCACAATGTCTGCGTCTGCTTGATCCTCCTCTACTTGTCCCTGGTAGGTGTCCCGAAGGAACTGAGGATGAGACTCTCCAGGTGCCTTGACATTCACAATTGCAGAAGTTGATCTGCTTATAGCACCCCCTAATGGTTTGAAAAGAAAATGCAGTGGTTTTTAAATCAAAAGTAATGTATCCACAGCCATATATGCCTCCATCAAATTTCTGCAAAAACACCTATATATGAAAACTTACCATCTTTTGCAGTCACATAGAGTGCAAACTCTAGGATTTTATTTTCCACCAGGTCAATTTTGTTAATTAGTGTAATCTCCCCATCATTCTCATTCATTTCAAAATGACCTCTCTCATTTCCAAACTCAATGGAGTAGCTGATTTCCCCATTTGGACCTGTATCCATGTCTGTTGCTTCGACTACATGAAAATTTACATATGTTTAGTTAGTATACAACTTCTTTCCAACGTTTATGGTATAGTAGTCATCTTATAATGACATTATGGTTCCACAATCTTTGAAAATGTACTAAAATATTGATTGTGCTGGAAAACATTTAAAAGACTCAACAAAACAATGATTCATCACCTTGACAACCTGCATTCCAACAGTTTGGTTGCTGAAAACTTTGCCCTCATACTTGGAAGTTGTAAACTGTGGACTGTTGTCATTCTCATCCAGCAACACAATGGTCACATCTGCTGTTGCTTTGATAGTAGAAGGAGGTTTTTCTTCTGCTTCAACCTTTAGATTTTGAAAACAAAATTGGTGTTGCATAATTTTTCATTGCACAAAATTTATAATCATATTTAATGATAAAATGAGCCTTATTGTTACTTTAAAACTGAAGCTAGCTGTGGTTTCTCTGTCTAGGTCCACTGAGCTTTTCACCAGAATTATTCCATCAGGGCTGATCGAAAAAGGGACGGAGTCTGGAATAATCCGGATTGTTCCCACAAATCCTTCCTGGGATAAAAAAGGTTACTTAGTAAGTTCTTTTTTCAGTTTTTATTTTATTTGTACAAACATACAGCAAGGTTTTCAGGAACAATACCAGGTCTTTATCAGTGACTCTAGTCTGAAGCACAAACTGGTCCTCTGGTGAATTTTCCAGAATAGACACGGTGTACTCATCCTGCTCAAATTCCGGTGAGTTGTCATTCACGTCTTCAATGGTGACAGTCACCACAGCGCTTGCTGTCTTACTGGCATCATCCTGCTGAGCTGCCTGTTTTTACAAGGAAACATTGATGAGAAAACATGAAGAATCAAAATACTGAAATCTCTTCAGATTCACAACATCATCTTTTTAAATGATTGTCTTTAGAAACGTCTTATACCTGTATGTTAACCGTTATCTGGCCAATATCCTCTCTGTCTAGTGCTGTCGTCACAGAGATGACTCCACTGTTTCGGTCAATTTCAAAGTTGCTCTGATATTCATTTGGAAGGACTGAAACAAGAATGTGGATATGTGTGCTGTATTACCAGAAACTTAATTCAGAATATTCAAATGTAAGTATGTTATTAGGGGTGTAAAGTACTTGTTTTATCAATTGCTTTTTACAGTGCTTGACTATTGTTTGGTGGATTTTTATATCCCTCCATATTATCAGACTTAAAATGAGTCTTGTGTGTTGTAAGTCTTCTGTTAACAGTACCTGCTGTTATGCTGTAAACGACAGGCTCGTTGATGCCTGTGTCGCCATCTTGAGCTTTTATGGCTTCAGGAGTGACGACTGACAATTGTCCTGCCTGGGGCATGAACAGAAAAGAGGGGTTTTATTTGTGTGGTCAGAGGTGTTTTAAGCATTGGTCTTCTCCTCTGACATCGTTTACCTGATTTTCCTCAATGGATGCCGTGTAGAGACTGTGATCAAAATAAGGGTTTAGGTTGTCAAAATCTTCAACTGTTATTGTAACTGTTGTTGTGTCACCGAGTCCTCCTATATCCTGCAAAGACACATTGTGTTGTGTTACTGCTTTATATGGAAAAAAGCAGCTTGGACATTCTGCTAAACATTGTGGGTTCCATAAATGAGTTTTCAATTTTGTGTGGACTATTTCTTCAAAGAATAGCCTACTAGAGAAGTACTTTAAAGCTTAGTAATCGAAGTAAAATTGATGTAGGACTGGTAGGCTGTCAGTGGTTTTGTTTTTACTTTAGCTTCCACAGTGAAGATGTACTGTTGAGCATTGTTGTAGTTCAGACGTTGTTTCAACCTGATGTTACCGTCCTGTCTCACTTCAAAGTCATCTGGTACTGGAGGCTGTTAATAGAGTGGAAGTGATCAATTAAAAATGAGCATATGGATAAGTTCATGGACACAAAGCTGAGCTTACATAGCTGTTGCACAATGCAGCTTATTGTATCTATCAAATATTTGAGTTGTTCACGGCTCACCAGTATAGAATATGTAATTCTGTTGTTTTCTGGAGAGACATCTGCATCGTCAGCCCTCACCCTGAGCACATCTGAACCCACAGTCATCATCTGGAGCAAAAGACAGGGTTTACTAAGAGATGTGAGATCTCTCAGTGACCAAACACACTACAGCTGTATGGAGACGTGACATTACACACACCTCTGACACTCTGCCGCTGTATGATTTGCTCTGGAAGATCGGAGGGTTGTCATTGACGTCCAGAACGTCTACCATCCGGATGTTTTTCACCTGAAATGAACAATGAAGACTTTGTAATCAAGGTTTATGTGCTGGATATTTATTTCTATAATGCTTTGTCTTAATTATTTCATAATGTTAAGTGTTTAAATAAACATACCTCTCCTGAGCAGGTGACTGAATAATATAATTTCTCTCCATACTAGAAGAAATAAAACATACAAAGCTTAGTTAAGTCAGAGACTAGCTGACACTCTACCAACTCAGTGCATCAGTGAGGCTAGAACAAACCTCCTTTAGTTCATCAGCGTCCAGTGGTTTTTTGGTCCGTACAGTAGCGGTTGAATCTCCATCAGAATAAATCAGCTCCACAAATTCCAAACCAATAGGAAATAAATGTGGCTTCAGCACCAGACGATCATTAGGTCCAATATTAGTGAGAATCTCTACATCACCTTTAGGCCAGATTAAATACACATTTAAATATGTATTCTAACACACAATCAAATAATAGTTAATTACATAAAGACTAGATAATTCCAGTGCCCTATTGTTCTTGTATTACTCTTGCAATACCCACAAGCAACAGCACCTTAAAGTACCATAGAAGCACTTTATCAAATATATATTTAAAATATTTTAATATAAACATTTCAGATTAGTATAAATATATACTACTAATAATTATAACAACACAAAAGTTTTCTTGCAAATGTGAAAAGACACATGTAATATTGTAAACTATTAGTTAAAGTCATGTTAGTATATCTCACCTTCATATCCCTCCGGGATGCTCCCTACATTGATATTAGTTCCAGTTGCACAGTTTATCTGTGATTGACTTAAAGACCTAACAGACAGCTGAAGGCCTACATTAAGTATTACAAACAACATTAAATCACACAAAGCATAAAAACAATTTAAACAGACAGTTTTAAAATTTGCCATCATTTTTATTTTCAATGTTTTTGCTGATATGCTGGTGACATGCTTCAGTTGTCATTCTAAATCGAATCAACATAGTATCTGGTTGTATATTGAATATTGTTTAAAACTCATGTCAATTAAATATTTAATCACTTTGAAATATAACCATTATACTAAAATTAAGTTATATTACTTCCTGTTAAATCTTGACAAGTATTATAAATTTGACTCACCAGTATCACTCAATACGCTATGGACATGCAGAATAGTTAAAATAAATAGAGAATATAAAGGAATTGAAAATGAGGCCATCTTTTCCATAATCGGCTGTCAGCACAGCTTGTATTCTGAAGCCTGGCAGTGAGGAGAATGACTATTCCTTGTGTAACATCTCTCTCGGAGCTGTTCTTTATTGTATGTCATAAACAGTTATGGCCTCTGCTGTAAGCAGGTATCAAAGGTGCTTCATAAATTCAGTAATGCAGGATTGATGTGGGAGGGATTTTCTGGAAAGAAGTTGACGTTACGAGTTTATTTGAGGATATCTAAGATTTTTAACCTTTGATATCAACCTTTACTTTATCTCATTCTATCATTTCTTCTCATGCAGTGGTTTTAGTCACTTAGGTCTATTCTTGTTTATCATTATACAGCCTTGTGGAATACGTCATTCTGATTGTACAGTTGCAACATTCTAATGTCCAATGACCAATGAACTGTATATTTGCCTGTTGTCTGGCAACTAATTTCATACGCTGTGCTTCATGTCTGTCATATTACTCTGTGCTCTCTTTCTTGTCACATAATGGAATAATTTAAACTCTAATCAATATTTAACTTACAATTTATTCATAAATTGGTGGGGTAATCAGATGAATACTGAACAGTCAACCGCTAATTATACTAAAACCAACCCCCGTAGGATAATGTAAGTTCATATCTGGGATGTGATCTTTTTTTGTAATCATGAACAGTACATTATTCCTTCCTTAATGATAACCACTCATTTATTGTCATAAATCAAAAGACCTTTTGCTGGACTTTGGCCTGCAATTTAACAGGCTGTAAAGATACATGACAACAATGAATAATTCACACCCTGGTCTGCTGTGTAACTCAATGAGATTTTCCAAATCTATCCACCTTATCTTATCACAGCTTACTAGTTATGTTCCTTATTTTTCAGAACCAGATATATAAATTTATTGCACCAACATTTTAGTTGCATTACAGAACAAATCAAAGGTCACACACAATAAATACTTTGTATAAATGTTTGAAAGTTTATTATATCATGTGCTGATGATTTTATGTAATTAAGTATTGGAATGTTTACATAAACATTAATCCTATAGCATTTTGTTTCAGTTCAGATTTTTCGGCAGACAGATAATAAAAAAACAAAAAATGAACAAACAAAAACATAAGTTAGGTGTCTCTTAAAGAGTCAGTTCACCCAAAAATGAAAATAAGCCCATAAATTACTCACCCTCAAGTTATCCAAGGTGTATATGACTTTCTTCTTTCAGACAAATCCAGTCGGAGTTATATTAAAAATTGTCTTCGATCTTTCAAGCTGTTTAATGCCACTCAGTGGGTGTTGCAGTACATCAGTCCAAAAGAAGTTAAATAAAAAGCGCCCATCCAAAAAAAAAAAAAAAAAGTGTCTCACTTTGTAAGAAAAATTACCATATTTAAAACTTTTTTATTTTTAATTGGCTCAAGTAAAAAAATATAGATGTGAATCATTACCCTATTTTTTTTTTTTTTTATTGGATGAATGAAACTTTTTTTTTCAGTGTAATTCAAAACACTTTCAGCTAGCCTACATGGTATAACAATAGGTGTCCATGAATTTAAAGCTTATGTAGTGTCTGGCTGTAATTTTTTTGAGTATGCTGAGATATTAACACCTCTGTACCTCCAGGATTCACACTTAGGATTTTCACAGATTTTCACAAAGAACTGAGGAAAAACACACAGTACTCAAAAGTACCAATGAACCATTAATTGTGAAAGAATTAATTAATTTGTAAACCAGAAAGAATTATGTTTATTGAAAAGAATTGGTTCAAAAAACTGTTTTATTGTGTTTAAGACTTGGAAATATAGGACACAAATCACTCCTCCAAACAGCCCATGCCGAGCAGGGGTATCATTTCTTTGGTATCATCTTCTTCAGTTTGAACATAGGCTTTTTTGGAATGACCACAAAGTTGTCACTTGCACTTTCTCTCACTTTGATCTGCAGGCAAGCACAAAAAAGTTTATTTGATCACTGAATGCATTGCATTGATGGCTCTGTTTTACAGCTTTCAGTCAAAATGGCATTGAAACAACTCACCATTACTGTTGTAGTTGTGAACAGTCCGAGTTCATCAGTGGCTTTAACCTGTAAGGTGAACATACTGTCTCCAAAACCGGATACATCCAGTACGTAGAGCTTGCCGGTGTTTGCATCTACATCCAGCACTGGACAGTGCTCCAGTAGGGAATACTGCAGTTTTGAGCTCTCGCCAACATCAGGGTCTGATGCCTGAAGGAAACACAACATTTCAACCAATTACAAACAAACATGTTATTATATGTTATTAATGGCCTAGTCTATTGACAGCACTAAAATATACAATTCTGAGGACAGCTCAGAGTTTGGTCATGCATTTTCATTTGGTTTAGTTATAGTTTGTTGGCTAGCAGCTTAGTTTTTAGTTTTTACTTTTTACTTTTTGGGAGAAACATTCCAGACACCAAACTATACAAAAAAATTCTGATCACTTTAAAAATAGCAGCCCACATCTCCCAAATAAGCCATGATCTGAGGCATGATTAATATTACACACCAAGGCTCATTATTGCATTTTATTACATTTATCACTTACCTGAACCTTCACTATAGGGAATTTGTATGGAGAGTTACTGGGGATTTGGGCCTCATATATTACAGCATCAAACACAGGAGCCTCATTCACGTTCTCAACCTGAACACTGACCTGAAAATTAAGTGAGAGAAAGTCAATGCTAATATTTTTTAGCTTGTGTCAGTATGTGACTTTGGCATGTACAAGAGCAAGGCCAGAAACATATTCTCCTGCGAAGGTCTTTCAGGATTCAAATACAACTAAAAGTACTTGCTGCGTTTGCTTTGTTGCCTCATGTACAACAGGACAATGTGTTGTTTGGATATTAAAGGAGACCTATTATGCCCCTTTTTACAATATGTAATATAAGTCTCAGGTGTCCCCCAGAATGTGTCTGTGAAGTTTCAACTCGAAATACTCGGATTCATTTATTATATAATTTTTAAAATTCCTGATTTGAGAGGAAGCAGAAACATGCTGTTTCAGTGCATGTGTCTTTAAATGCAAATTAGCTGCTGCTCCCCGCCCCCTTTTCCAGAATAGGGCTGTGCCTTTACATCTCATTCCTCAGATACTCTGCTAAAAAAATGTTTGGTTTTGATTATCATGTCTTTTGGGCTGAAATCATGCATATAAATCATATTAGTTTTAACTTCTTGCACGCGCATGCACAGAAAGCGGCTATCACATGGCATGTGAGTATTATATGAAAAAGTTATTTCATGTCTTATTGCGCTTAAACTTTCGCAATGGAGTTACACCATTGTCACTTGCGAAAACAAAATGGTGGCGCCATGAATGGAAACATGCAGATTAAGGGGCGCTAATATTATAATAAGATCCCCTTTCTACGTCACAGGGGGAGCGAAATCTGACGCACTCATTTTTTCACAAGCTTGCAGAGAAAGGCTTACCAAAAAAATACTGGGTTGTTCTTTTTCACATTTCTGGGTTGGTAGATGCACCGGGGACATGAATATAGCACTTAAACATGGACAAAAATCAGATTTTCTTGATATGTCACCTTTGTTTGCATAGTATGTTTCTGGCCTTAGTTTGTAGTGAGAATAATACCATTGTCTCTGCAGTGTTTGGAGGAGTTCTGGAGTCTACGGCCTCTACTGTGAGGATGTACCACTCCTCTGCCTCCTTGTCCAGAGGTCTGAGAGCTTTTATGGTTCCCTCACCATCCACAGAGAAGACATCTTCGTGTGACTTCATGTTATAGCTGACTGTAACCAGTGGACTCCATGTTAATGCCTTGAGTTTACCTACTATCGTGGCCTCAGGTTCGTTCTCCTTGATTGTAAAGTTGTAGGAGGAGCTTTCAAAAGCCAAACCATCAATTTTGAAATGGATCAAGACTTTGGCTACAGAGAGAAAAAAGAAGAAAGGATGTAATTTATGAAGAATGAATGCTGAAAGGCAGTAACAGCTGTATTAACACTTGGCGCTCGCAGACATGTTTCTGCCTTTTCATATTTATATAAGTGGGAACAAGCTACACCCAAACCTTCATCAGATTGTGCTGGTGTTCCATGATCTGTCGCTATAGCAGTCAGGTTTAGCAGTGTGTCTTCTGTGACCTCACTAAGGTCAGAGGTCAACGTGATGTCTCCTGATTCAGCATCCAGTGCCACCATGGAAGAGTCTTCAGAGAAACTACAGAAAGACAACATTCATGCATGTAGGTAAGTGTGTTCATGGTTGAGCCTTCATATTATTAATCCTAAATAAATGAAAGATTAGTCTTGAGCTGTACCTGTAGGACCCGGCATCTTTATCTGTGGCAGAGACTGTCAGCAGTACCTCTCCAACCTTGGCGTCTTTAACCAGAATACTTGTGCTGTAGGTGTCAGAGCTGAAGACTGGAGCGTTGTCATTGGCGTCTGTGATACTGACCCTCACTGTGGTGATGTTCTGCAGAAAAAAACACAAGCAGCCCTTTTGTAGTACAGACAAAAAGCTCATATTTGCAATGTTGTCTAATTTGCTTGCTACCAAGTGCTTCAAACAAAACATGGAAAATCTTTCAAACTTTCTAACACATGAAGCTCTGGCAACTCAAACAACTAGTTCTTCCTTAGAATCCCTTGTACAAACATAGATTTGTATGATGCCAGACAGATAAACCTTTTACTCCCAGACTGTTGAGTAAAGCCTGCCAATAAGATGCTTGCATTATGAAAAGTTTTTACATTTTTTTTATATGCAACAAACAACCAATCAACAAACATTCTGTAAGAAGCCTTCTGTTGAGAATAATAATATTCCACCAAACAAAACAACAAAAAAACACTAAAGAAAATACATACACACAAACCATAAAAAAAAAAGTGGAAATTAATACATTTCTTGGTGGGATTGCATGATCCATTGCAACAATGACCACATCATATACGTCCTGTGTCTGCCGATCCAGCGCCTCAATAGCTAATAGAGTCCCATCCTACAAGAGAAGGAAATATTTTGGGACAAGCCGAGTAAGATCTGGACACTGACATTACAATTTCCATAAAAATATGATATCATGTAGATAGGCACTCAGAGCATCAGTGACAGCTCTCGTAAGTCCTCTCACCTCCCTGAAGCTAAATAGTCCACTGTGTGAGTAAGTAGTGATGGTGACACGTCCGTTTTCTCCAATGTCAGAGTCTGTGGCTGATATCACGCACACCTCTCCAGGTGAGGAGGGAGTGTACATGCCTTCCTGAATCTCAATGCGCTCTGGGAGAGGAAGGAATTGTGGGTTGTTGTCGTTGACGTCCAGAACTGTGATGTTGACCTGAGCTGTGGCTCTTAAACCATTATCAGGCTGGTCTACAGCATATACCTAAAGAAGACAGTGCAAGTATCCCAATTTAGAATTAATATTTATCCTCAACATGATGTGAATAGTTGTGTTCAAGAGATGAATATGATGTGTGCAATGTGCATTATACCTGTATAATGTAATTGCCTATAGTTTCTCTATCCAAGGTGGCATTGCTCCTGAGTGATATTACTCCTTGATTGTTGATCATGAAGGTATCGCTGTCCATGATAAAGTGACCAGAGAACCCACCCTGATCAGAAAGAAGCAAGAAACGGTAAGTGCATCAAAACAACAATTCTGGCCTGGCAAAATCTTACTTGGTTGTAAGTTTGAGGATTATTTACAGTGTAGATGTTTTGTAGTTTGAATACTTATAACCTTGACATTTCATGTCAGTTTTGATGAGCTTCATCCTTTTAGTGTTTGTGGGTGTGTATCTTTGGTCACACTTTAATTTGGGGACCAGTTCTCACTTTTAACTAACTATGGAGGATTAAGAGATCTAAAATCTGGTTATGCAGAACATTAATATGTGCTTTGTAAGTAATAATAAACAGCCGATATGCTAGTTATATGCATGCTAATAAAAATTGGTCCTTAAAATAAAGTGTTACTTTTTTATTATTTATTTGTACAAACAGACAGTGAGGTTTTCAGGAACAGTACCAGGTCTTTATCAGTGACTCTAGTCTGAAGCACAAACTGGTCCTCTGGTGAATTTTCCAGAATAGACACTGTGTATTGATCCTGGTCAAATTTCGGTGGGTTGTCATTCACGTCTTCAATGGTGACAGACACCACAGCGCTTGCTGTCTTACTGGCATCATCCTGCTGAGCTGCCTGTTTTTACAAGGAAACATTGATGAGAAAACATGAAGAATCAAAATACTGAAATCTCTTCAGATTCATAACATCATCTTTTTAAACGTCTTATACCTGTATGTAAACCGTTATCTGGTCAATATCCTCTCTGTCTAGTGCTGTCGTCACAGAAATGACTCCACTGTTTCGGTCAATATTAAGGTAGCTCTGATATTCATTTGGAAGGACTGAACAGAAATATGGATATATGGGCTTTGTAATTATCAGAAAATGAATTCAGATCAGTACATTTCATCATTTAGATCACTTTAAGAAACATTATTGTTAATTGATTCGATTAGGGCGCATGTCATGTATGTTTCTGTTAACAGTACCTGCTGTTATGCTGTAAACGACAGGCTCGTTGATGCCTGTGTCACCATCTTGAGCTTTTATTTCCTCAGGAGTGACGTCTGACAATTGTCCTGCCTGGGCATGAACAGAAAAGACATAAAGGGTTTTATTTGTTTGGTCAGACGTGGATTTAAAGCTTTAATCGTTCTGTAATGACGTTTACCTGATTTTCCTCAATGGATGCCGTGTAGAGAATGTGATCAAAATAAGGGTTTAGGTTGTCAGAATCTTCTACTGTTATTGTAACTGTTGTTGTGTCATTGAATCCTCCTTTATCCTGCAAGAAAACAAACTCACTTAAAAATAACCCCTATTATAATTTTGTATAACATTAAAATTGATTTTTGTACTTTGTTTTCAAATACCAAATATTTATTTGATATAATAACAATGAGAAAAAATCTTTTAAAATTATTTTAAATATAAAATATACAGATTTGATAAAATACAAGAGAGAGAAAATTCAAAAACAAATACACATATCAGTATCTATCTATCTATATGCTAATGGTTTATAGTTATTAATTTTAGGAAGTGTATTCATTAACATCTCGTTCTCTGGAGTTCAGGAAACTGTCAAGGAATTTTAACTTTTTAAAATGACAAGATACATTTTTTGGGATATATTTAAAATTCAGTAAGTAATAATTAATAAGAGGTATATAAATTAAGCTGCTGCTGCTGTCTCTTGACTGGACTGTATGCATTTGAACTGTAACCGCAGAAGCCATACTTTATTTTAACTTGCTGGATTGCTACTAAAATAACCCAACAATCTAAAAACATTCTCAGTAATTAAAATAATAATAATAATAATAAAAAATAGTCCAACATAGTGATCCAATGTGTGCAACCCAACATTTTTACTATGTAGTGTTGAATTGCTATCAGTCTTAAAATGATAAAAATCATAGTCCTGTCATCACCAAAGCTGTTCCTGATCCTCACACTTTTACTGTATGGAAAAAAGCAGCTTGGACATTCTGCTAAACATCTCTTTTTGAGTTTCACAAGTGAGTATATGATGACAGAACTTAGATTTTTGAGCAATATTTTGAAATTTATTGATCAAAATGATGCAGGACTGGTAGGATGTGAGAAAGTTTATCATTACTCTCGCTTCCACAGTGAAGATGTACTGTTGAGCATTGTTGTAGTTCAGACGTTGTTTCAACCTGATGTTACCGTCCTGTCTCACTTCAAAGTCATCTGGTACTGGAGGCTGTTAATAGAGTGGAAGTGATCAATTAAAATGAGCATATGGATAAGTTCATGGACACAAGCTGAGCTTACATAGCTGTTGCACAATGCAGCTTATTGTATCTATCAAATATATGAGTTGTTCACGGCTCACCAGTATAGAATATGTAATTCTGTTGTTTTCTGGAGAGACATCTGCATCGTCAGCCCTCACCCTGAGCACATCTGAACCCACAGTCATCATCTGGAGCAAAAGACAGGGTTTACTAAGAGATGTGAGATCTCTCAGTGACCAAACACACTACAGCTGTTTGGAGACGTGACATTACACACACCTCTGACACTCTGGCGCTGTATGATTTGCTCTGGAAGATCGGAGGGTTGTCATTGACGTCCAGAACATCTACCGTCCGGATGTTTCTTAGCTGAAATGAACAATGAAGACTTAATAGTCAAAGTTTTTGTGCTGAATCTTTATTTCTATAATGCTTTATTTTATTTATTTTATGATGGTATTGTTTAAATAAACATACCCCTGTGTTCGAGCAGGTGATGGAATAATATAATTTTTCTCCATACTAGAAGAAATAAAACATACAAAGCTTAGTTAAGTCAGAGACTAGCTGACACTCTACCAACTCAGTGCATCAGTGAGGCTGGAACAAACCTCCTTTAGTTCATCAGCGTCCAGTGGTTTTTTGGTCCGTACAGTAGCGGTTGAATCTCCAGCAGAATAAATCAGCTCCACAAATTTCAAACCAATAGGAAAGAGATATGCCTCCAGCACCAGACGATCATTAGGTCCAATATTAGTTAGAATCTCTACATCACCTTTAGGCCAGATTAAATACACATTTAAATTCTAATACACAAACTAAAACATAATTTCTAGATAATATCAGTAGTATTCTTGAAATATTGTTTTTATTTTACTTGCAAATAGTATCGTGGACTAATAGTATTCAGTCATGTGGGCATATCTCACCTTCATATCCCTCCAGGACGCTCCCTACATTGATATTAGTTCCAGCTGCACAGTTTATCTGTGAGGAACCTTAAACAGTAACAAGTCATTGCTTTAAGAATTTAAAATACAGCTAAAGTCTTGAACTCAGTAGCACAAAATACACTTAATCATACAGTGTATTGATTTAACAATGAATATTAATTGGTGAAAACTTCAGTGTCCAAGTTAATCTTAAATCACTCCACTTATATTAGTAAGCAAAATTGTTTCCTAATAAATTCATTTTAATTCATTAGAAGAGCTTTGTCCTTTAAAACACATGCTTTTAAGCAACAGACAATCGATAGAATTAAATGGAACTACTAAAAGGTTAGGCATCACATTCAGATGTTTGAATTTACTATTGTTACTTCAGCTGGTTGTGGATAAATTTGACTTACCGATAGCACTCCTTATATGCAGACAAGCTAAAATAATTAAAATAGAGAATAAGGCCATTTTTTCACAATCCACAGTCAGTGCAGCTTGTTTTATGAAGCCTGGCAGTGAAGAGAATGACTTTGTTGTGAAATATTGGTCTCAGAGCTGTTTATTAATTGTATGCCATAAACAGTTATGGCCTCAAATAAAGATGTGTAAGCTGGTATCAAAGGTGCTTCATAGAGGCCAATTATTCAGGATTGACAGCATATAGGACCGGTTGTAGACAAAAAAAAAAAAAAAAAAAAAAAAAAAAAAAATATATATATATATATCCAAAATAAAAATCATCTTACAAGTTTATTTGAGGATATCTGAAATTTTGAACCTACAGTAGACTTTATTATTGGCCTTTACTTGATCTTGTTCCACCATTTCTCCTCATGCAATTGTTTCAGTCATCTGGGTCTATCCATCTTATTTGGGAAGTGAGCTGTGAATGTGTAAAACGTCTGATTGATTAGTTGCTAATGAGTATATAACTAGAACAGCAAGATAGCCTAAAGTTTTGTGTACCTAAAATAACCGAAAGCGGATGACACCAGAAGCCCATATTTAAGTTTTAAATCTAAAGACTTTTATGCTGGACTTTGGCCTGCAGTTGAACAGGCTGTACAGGCTAAACAGATACGTGACAACAATGAATTCACACCATGCACTGCTGTGTTAGAAGACCTGGCTTTTCACTCGTGTTGCTAAGATCACATTACAAAACGGTTTCCAATTAGATTATATAAATTTAACTATTGTTAAGGTGATTAGTGATTAGGTTGTTAAAATCGAATCACTCAAAAATCATCGTAAGGTTTAAGATATTTTTCCATATCTTTTTATTATGTGGATGTTTTACTAGTGATGGTAGAGCTATACGAATCTTTTGTTTTGAATCAGTGCTTTAATTGTACATTTGGCTCGAAGTCTTTAAAGTTGCAAAACCTCGTCCATCCCTTTTGATGGTATTTCCACTACCACACCTTTATTTCTATTCACTACTGTTAATTAGTGTAATAATAAGTTTTTTTTGTCACTATAGTGTTAAAAAACATTTTTTAAACATCTTGAGTCAAGAAAAATCGCACTCTGCTCACTTAAGATATTTATTGACAAAAAACTATTTGAAAATTTGTCAATATAGATGATAATTATTAAAATGGTTGCAATGTAATATTCATCAGTCTTTTTTTTTTTTTTGGCTAAAAAGTCTATTACGTCAGTTTAAGGTACACTGCTGGGTCCCAGGAGGTTTCATAAATGTCATTAATGTGTACTGTGTTGTTTGAATCTGTCAAAACTGTTGTCAGTTTTGTAGAAAGAGCTATTAAATTGACAATGCCTTGAGCAAAAATAAATAAATAAATAAATAAATAAAATATATAATGTCCTGTTTAAGTAGGTCTTGGCATGCATTACACCCTGATGACAGATCCACCCCAAAAAGATCCACTTCAAAACCAAACAAGAAAAATGCAACAAAGATGTAAACACTAAAAGCTGATCACTTATTTTACTTTTTGACCTCTATTAAAGGAGCAGTAAGGTTCAGAGGTCCAGCATTACAAGGTCAATTTCCTGCCTGTTTTATTTGGAAACATTACTATGTATGTGAGTGTTTTTGCTCAACCAAACCTCATGATCTACAGTCAAACAGAATTCCATGGTTCACGTAACAAAACCTGCCTGAGCTGTTTGTTCCAAAGTGGTTTTACAAAATATACTGCCTCAAAACTCCCTAAAACGGTTAGTTTGGGTGGATGAAGAAGAAACTTGGGGAGGAGCCAAAACTCAGCAGGGAGAGCCAATCATTTTTTGGAACACGTTAAAAGGAAGTTGTAAGAAATATCAATAATGGTGGAATGAACCCAATGTACAGGCGCAGCTGCAGGTGGAGGCGATTGTGATCCAATGTGACTGAGGGACGGTTTATGAGTAAATGTGAAAGCTGGAGGCTGCACGGTTTCAGGACATTAAAGTCTTGGGAGAAGAATTGAGAGCAAAAGATCTTGTCGCTAGACGTGAGAAATAGTGTTACTTTTCCTTCAGATTGTTCAGGAGGCAATATTTCCATGTCACAACTTCATGAAAACCATCAGTGCCTCTTAAGAAGAGGACAATTCCGATAAAGAGGACAATTCCAAAGAAGAGGAACATTCCGATGAAGAGGACAATCCCAATGACACCCCACCTCAGTTATCCACCTCCACCTTATGGCCTACATCAAGCTTCACTTCAAGGACTACAAGCTCCACCTCAAGCACCATCTCAAAGCCTACATCAACAAGGCTCCACCACAAGACCCACCACAGCTTCCTCCACAAGACCCACCACAGGCTCCACCACAAGACCAACCACAGGCTCCACCACAAGACCAACCACAGACCACCACCACAGATTCCTCCAGACCCACCACAGATTCCTCCACAAGACCCACCACAGGCTCCACCACAAGACCCACCACAGATTCCTCCACAAGACCCACCACAGGCTCCACCACAAGACCAAAAGACCAACCACAGATTCCTCCACAAGACCCACCACAGGCTCCACCACAAGACCAACCACAGGCTCCACCACAAGACCAACCACAGGCTCCACCACAAGACCAACCACAGGCTCCACCACAAGACCAACCACAGATTCCTCCACAAGACCCACCACAGGCTCCACCACAAGACCCACCACAGATTCCTCCACAAGACCCACCACAGGCTCCACCACAAGACCAACCACAGATTCCTCCACAAGACCCACCACAGGCTCCACCACAAGACCCACCACAGATTCCTCCACAAGACCCACCACAGGCTCCACCACAAGACCCACAGGCACCAGATTCCTCCACAAGACCCACCACAGGCTCCACCACAAGGCTCCACCAACCAACACAGATTCCTCCACAAGACCCCACCACAGGCTCCACCACAAGACCACCACAGGCTCCACCACAGATTCCTCCACAAGACCCACCACAGGCTCCACAAGACCCACCACACAAGACCAACCCACAGATTCCTCCACAAGACCCTCCACAGGCTTCACCACAAGAACAACCACAGATTCCTCCACAAGACCCACCACAGGCTCCACCACAAGACCCACCACAGGTTCCTCCACAAGACCAACCACAGGCTCCACCACAAGACCCACCACAGGCTCCACCACAAGACCCACCACAGGTTCCTCCACAAGACCAACCACAGGCTCCACAACAAGACCAACCACAGATTCCTCCACAAGACCCTCCACAGGCTCCACCACAAGAACAACCACAGATTCCTCCACAAGACCCACCACAGGCTCCACCACAAGGCCCACCACAGATTCCTCCACAAGACCCACCACAGGCTCCACCACAAGACCAACCACAGATTCCTCCACAAGACCCTCCACAGGCTTCACCACAAGAACAACCACAGATTCCTCCACAAGACCCACCACAGGCTCCACCACAAGACCAACCACAGACTCCACTACAAGCTCCACTTAAACCCCCACCACAGACTCCCCCAGAAGACCCACCGCAAGATCTGCCACAAGTCCCACTAGAGGCTGCCCCTCAGGATCTACCACAAGCAACACCACAAGACCTGCAACAAACTCCACCTCTGGACCCTTTACAATCTCTCCTTCAAGAACTACCCCAAGGAATGCCTCAAACACCAACAGAGGCCGGCATCACGTTTCTTTTTTAAACAAACCCATCTTTAGGGAGAAGGAGAAAAGGCATCTGTATGGAGTGTTTCTGCTCAGTGATGAATGGACCTGTGATTCTGGCAAGGTGCCATCTCACAGTATTTGTAACATGAAATGCACTGGTAAGTTTGCGGGGAAACATGCCAAACATCACAAATAAGAGATATACCTAAATGTTGTCACTCTTTAGAACTTTGAATCAAAGAAAACAATTAAATCTGATCTTTTAACCTTTTTAACCAAAGATTTAATTGATGATGATATCACAAATGACATTGCTTGCCTGAAGACCCTGATGAACAAGCAGGTATGAGCACATCAGCAAACAAACAGCTCTAACAAACACTCATTTACATAACACGCTGCTTCTTATTTTAACTATTTAACTATTGTATTTAAATTATAAATAATAAAAAAATAATTTTATTCAGTATATTAACAGGCAAATGTTTTTAATAAATGATTAGAACATTAAAGAAATCTGAATCTGTAAGGACATTTTTTGTAATATTTTACTTCAAGGGGTCCTTGTTACAAGTTACATGTCCTTACGATTAATTATGCATAATTACATACAAGTAACCCTAAGCCAACCCCTAATTCTAACCATAACCATATAGTAAGTACATGAAGTCAATTAATATTACTCAGTACTTAAATGTATAATTACACTGGAACAGGGACACCTAAAAATACAGTGTATCCGAAATTTACATTCATGACCCTTCATGACTTCTTTTGTAACAGGCCACCTAAACCTCAAGTGAACCCCTCTCATTTGAAGAAGATGTAAGCTGAAAATACAAACCCAATTCCAAAAAAGTTGGGACACTGTACAAATTGTGAGTAAAAAAGAAATGGAATAATTTACAAATCTCATAAACTTATATTTTATTCACAACAGAATATAGATAACATCAAATGTTGAAAGTGAGACATTTTGAAATGTCATGCCAAATATTGGCTCATTTTGGATTTCATGAGAGCTACACATTCCAAAAAAGTTGGGACAGGTAGCAATAAGAGGCCGGAAAAGTTAAATGTACATATAACAAACAGCTGGAGGACCAATTTGAAACTTATTAGGTCAATTGGCAACATGATTGGGTATAAAAAAGAGCCTCTCAGAGTGGCAGTGTCTCTCAGAAGTCAAGATGGGCAGAGGATCACCAATTCCCCCAATGCTGCGGCGAAAAATAGTGGAGCCATATCAGAAAGGAGTTTCTCAGAGAAAATTTTCAAAGAATTTGAAGTTATCATCATTTACAGTGCATAATATCATCCAAAGATTCAGAGAATCTGGAACAATCTCTGTGCGTAAGGGTCAAGGCCGGAAAACCATACTGGATGCCCGTGATCTTTGGGCCCTTAGACAGCACTGCATCACATACAGGAATGCTACTGTAATGGAAATCACAACATGGGCTCAGGAATACTTCCAGAAAACATTGTCGGTGAACACAATCCACCGTGCCATTCGCAGTTGTCGGATAAAACTCTATAGGTCAAAAAAGAAGCCATATATAAACATGATCCAGAAGCGCAGGCGTTTGGGCCAAGGCTCATTTAAAATGGACTGTGGCAAAGTGGAAAACTGTTGTGTGGTCAGATGAATCAAAATTTGAAGTTCTTTTTGGAAAACTGGGACGCCATGTCATCCGGACTAAAGAGGACAAGGACAACCCAAAGTTGTTATCAGCGCTCAGGTTCAGAAGCCTGCATCTCTGATGGTATGGGGTTGCATGAGTGAGTGTGGCATGGGCAGCTTACACATCTGGAAAGGCACAATCAATGCTGAAAGGTATATCCAAGTTCTAGAACAACATATGCTCCCATCCAGACGTCGTCTCTTTTCAGGGAAGACCTTGCATTTTCCAACATGACAATGCCAGACCACATACTGCATCAATTACAACATCATGGCTGCGTAGAAGAAGGATCCGGGTACTGTAATGGCCAGCCTGCAGTCCAGATCTTTCATCCATAGAAAACATTTGGCGCATCATGAAGAGGAAGATGCAACAAAGAAGACCTAAGACAGTTGAGCAACTAGAAGCCTGTATTAGACAAGAATGGGACAACATTCCTATTCGTAAACTTGAGCAACTTGTCTCCTCAGTCCCCCAGACGTTTGCAGACTGTTATAAAAAGAAGAGGGGATGCCACACAGTGGTAAACATGGCCTTGTCCCAACTTTTTTGAGATGTGTTGATGCCATGAAATTTTAAATCAACTTATTTTTCCCTTAAAATTATAAATTTTCTCAGTTTAAACATTTGATACGTCATCTATGTTGTATTCTGAATAAAATATTACAATTTGAAACTTCCACATCACTGCATTCTGTTTTTATTCACAATATGTACAGTGTCCCAACTTTTTTGGAATCGGGTTTGTATTTTTATGGCATAATTTTACTAATCATGTAAATACATGCTAAATATAATAATGCAAAACAAATAAAGTACATATTATAGTGCATTTTATGGAACAAACAGTATTTCTGGGGTTGTTTTGATTGTTTAGGAAGCTGTTTGTTAATGGTGTCAATTAATTACAATCAAAAACAGCCATGCATAACAACCGTGTTATGCGAATGTTAACAATAAATGTTAACCATGGCCCATACTGTGGTGAATTCCATTTTCAACATGTTATGACATGGGGAAAAAATAAATAGCTTGAACTGACACAAATTCAACCAGTACATTGTGATTACTGGCGTTTCTTGGCATGTGACAAACACAGAGCGATTAATTATTATATGTCAGACATTATAGGCTTAAGAAATCAAATCTGAAGGTTCAAAGTGTGACTGTTTTTTGTGTGTTACAGCTTGAAGATGTTGTTGGTGGAAGAGTGCCGCCCTGTCGTTCACTGGAAGTACTTTGCTGAGTGTTTTTAGAGGAATATCCCTGGGATCTTTGGTTGTGGAACCTGTGTGAATTTAAATGCCTCAAGTCTCTTTACAAAGAGAATTTACTTTTTTTTTTTTCCTAAACTTGGTTGCTTGTATGTGCTAATTATTAAAATAGCCTATTCAAACATATTGTACTTTCTTTCTGCACATGCTTTCCTTCAGAAGAATATGTCACCATTTGTAAAAAGTATTTTTAGGTCAGGAAACAACCTTTATAGATCATTTAGGAATAATGAATGACAACTGAGAAAGCTAAAGATGAAAAAAAAAAAATCAATTCAGTTCAAATCCTTTCTTGTAACATGCAAAGGTTTTAGTTAAGTGAACTGTTACATATAACTATTTTTTACATATAATACTTGTTATAATAGTTTTAATTCGTTCTGTTAAAAACTAGAGCTGTCAAGGGGTTATTTTATTATTAGCTATTATTTCCGAATACTACTACTACTACTAATAGTAATAATAACAAAAGTAGTAATTTAGAAAATGAAAAAAGAGATACGAAATATGTCTAAGTAATTTATATTATTCATTATATATGTTTATATTAAATTAGAAAATACCGGAAGTGAACGCGCAGCGAAGGAAGACGTGCTGCGCGTGACGCAGATCACATGACCCCTGTCAACATCCAGCATGGCTGACGCGGACAGCCAGAGGTGTGTGAGCGCTTTATTGAACGGAATCACGCAGAGACTCTACTACGGTAATACCGAAATCACGGAGGAGTTTCTGAAGAATGAGCTGTACGCGGAGATGACGCAGGACGAGTTCCGCGCGCTGCATGACAAGATGAGGTCGCTTCTGAAGGTGCTTTCTCCTCTACAGTTCACTGTTTATCAAACCAAACGCACTGTTCACTGTCTGCCACCAGAGAGCAGCAATAGCACTAAATGTTGAGATGACATTTTGCAGAATGTCTATCATTTATAAAATGTATATATTTTTAAACCTATATTTTATTTTATATCGTATGTTTTTTATGCTTTTTTTTATTAAATGCTAAATACACAACAAAATAAAATCAAAATGGACAACACCATACGAATACAATGGGTTCAATATATATATAATATTATATACCATTTTCAAGATTTACTTTCTAGTTAGCTTCAGCCTTTAGGAAATATAATCATATGTATGCATTTGTTTATTATCAATACGTTTAATCAATAAACATGAACCCAATAAACAGTCAATAAACATAAAGAATTAAGCCATGACTTACTCCTTTTGCTTTTCCAATCTGATTAAAATCATTAGATTCACTATAAAATTAATAGATGTTTTTTTTATTATTTATTAAAAACATCTTTGCAAAAAAGTATTTATCCTCTTTTATCAAAGTACAACAGTACAGTGTTATTTTAGTATCAAAATGCTTTTAATTTAATTTTTTTAAATATATTTTCTTTGTTTTTATTGTAATTTTAGCTTTAATTTGTTGTGTTTTGTAATTATTTACAGAATATTTTATTTATTAATATTTAATTTATTTTTATTTTTATAATGTCTGTTTTCATTGTAATTTTCATTGTTATATTAGTTTTAGTCATTTTGTTGTTTGTTTTTGTCATTTTTGTAATAACATTATTATATGATTTTTAATCATTTTAAAAAAATATTAATTATAATAATAAAAAAATTTTAATAAATCAACAAAAAAAAAAAAAAAAAATTAAAAAATATCTTCTAATTTGCTAAAGTAAATCAATTATTTTTTTTTAAGTTATATTAACTCAGTTAAAGTTTATTTTATTGTAAGAATTGGAAGTTGTTAATGGTTTTGGTAGTAGTTGACTATAATAACCCTGCTACAGCGTACAGTTTGTCCTGTCTCTGTCCACCCTTGACCTCGTGTTTCTGTCTCTCTGTCAGTCCATCGCGTCAGCGGACATGGATCAGGCGCAGCTGGAAGCGTTCCTCACTGCGCAGACGCGTAAGCAGGGCGGCAGCGGCGTGACCCCGGAGCAGGCGGCTGCTCTGGCACGCTTCTGGAAGGCCCACCGGACGCGGGTACGAGAGAGTCTGCTGGCTCAGAGTCGCTGGGAGCCCGGCCTCCGGGGCCTGAAGTGGAGGGTGGACCTGCACACGTCTGCCAGCAGGGGGCAGGTGTCCAACAGCCCCGTGGCCCTGGTGGAGCTAGAGCTCGGCCGCGCCGGAGAGGTGAGAACTCAACGGGACATATGAGGGTTCAGTTCCCCGAAACATAAGGGTGGATCTTCATATGAAGCACAAAAGAGATTATTTTTTCTTTCACTGTTCAGATCTTGTGCTTGACTTTTGCATGTCTTTGCCTGCTGAAATCAGGGACGTGTGTGCGCCCGAGAGTTTTGATGATGATTTCTTTACACAGTCTCATGGGAAATGCAGGTACTCTGGATACAAGGATACAAAGAGTATAATTGCACACACCTGTGAATATGTACAGACACGTCCCGAAAAATGAAGTAACACCCCTCTGTGTAGTTGTATTTCACATTAGCAGGAGTTGTGACATGTTGGGTGTTTTTGTTGTTTAAAACCTCTACAAGCCTCAGTTAAAGTGGAGACTACTCGGGACGAAATATTGAGAGTAATTATTTAAAAGAAAACTGAAACTAAAGACCATTAAAAAAATTTCATTCTCTAAAATAAAAGAATGATGTACTAAAAAACTAAAACTAAATAAAAATTAATACAACTATAGTATATAGACACAAAATACTAACTAAAATTTACTAAAATTAAAACAGAATTTGTAAAAATAAAAAGCGATTTAAAATATTAATAAAGCTGTAATAGTATCTAGATGCTGAAATAACACTAGAAATGTTTTTATTAGATTGTTTTGAATTATATTTTAGCAAATAGTCAATATCATAAGCTTTACATATCATTCATGCAAACTCTTTTATGTAACTCTTGTATCTACAGTCAGAGAGCAAAATGTTTTCTTAGCAGTTGTGAATTTGCTTAATTCTTTATTCTCGATGATGATGATTGACAGTTGTTTTGAATAATCTTCTGCTCACCTGCCAGAGAAGTGTTGCAAGGATACTCAATATTCAGTATAATGCAAACTGGGCTCTTAGGTGGAAAGACTGACAGATGTTCAGAGGTTTTAAATAATCTTCTGTAGCAGTGAAGTAGCTTTGCTTTCAGTTTAGCTTACAAAAACTACATTGGAAATCAATGGAAGGCATAAATTAATAATTATGGAAAGCTATAACTGCAGTGTAAGTGGAAAAACAGACTCTGAAAATGTATTCCCCTCCTCCTTAGGGTTTGATTATATATAATTCATTTATTATTATTTATTAAAATAATATTTTTATTTATTTATGAATGATCGTTTATGTTTATTTTTATTTAATTAATAAAATAGTTAATTTTAAATAATTTTGCAGTCATTTATATTTACATTGGCTTGAAAAAGTCAACTTACTGATCTGCTGTTTAAGCTTCTTCTGAGCCAAAATGTAGTCAGTATCTTCCCTTAGAGCTTTAAAGCTACAAACACCAAACTTGGGTCAGAGCTTCAAACTGTTCTAAAGTTAGTTGCTGAATCTTTTCTAAATGATCCGGTTTATGGTTTTCGAAAACCAGACTACCAAATCCACTAAAAATCCCATAGACTTTCATTGAGGGTGTAAAAACTTTTGCACAGTAAGGCTTACAGAGTATTTAAGCTTTTTATTAGTGCTGTCAAATGATTAATCGCGATTAATCACATCCAAAATAAAAGTTTTTGTTTACATACTATATGTATTGTACTGTGCTTTTATTATGTATATATATAAACTACAGTAAATATTTTGAAAATATTTACATGTATATACATTTAATATGATATTCTTATATCATATATTATATATAAAAATATTTAATATATAAACAAACATATTTTCCTTAAATGTATACATGCATGTGTTGGTAATTATATATACATAATAAATATACACAGCAACACTAAAACACATGTAAACAAAAACTTTTATTTTGGATGTGATTAATCGTGATTTATCATTTGACAGCACTACTTTTTATCACTAGCAAAGATTAATGACTATCATAGACAACATGCTAAATCATGCTAGCAACACACTAAAACATGTTCGCAATATGTTAATCCTGCACGCTTATCATGCTAAAACATGCTAATCCTACTAAAAACATGCTAACAACAGGCTAATCATGCTTAAACATGATAATCGCGTTAAAAACATGCTAGACATCATCTATCTATCTAAACCTTCAAATGTCAAGCTTTTACAAATGTGTCTAAATTTTAGCTTTTGGCTAAATTTAGCCTTTTTCAAGCCAATTTCAAAGTTTGTTCGCGAACTTTACTCATCTAGTTGTCAGCATTACAGTAAGACTATATTTTTCCTTGCATATTTGTGTAGTCTATGTTATATATGCTGGCTTTCATATTATGATCCGTTTGTTACATACAGAAACACACTCAGCATTTCTATAATCAAAATATGTAGTAGTGGCCATTAACAAACATTACAAACCATCAACTTTTAACCATTAAAACCATAAAAAAATGGTTTTCTGTAGTGTGTTTTGGGACATGTTCCATTAGGATTTTATTGGTTTTAACAAGCCACCGACAGAAGGTGACCAATTACCAGAAGAGACCAACAGGGTCCATTACAGTATCCCGTTATCCCAAGTCCCATTATAACCAGTAAAACCAAAAAAATTTTCTAATAATGTCTATTGTTTTTTTTTTTTTTTCATCAGGATCAGTATGTTCCTGAAATATGTTGGTATCAGTATGTGCATGAGCTCTAATCCTTGTCTTTTGCTCCTGTGATATCAAGAGGTCTGGTTACAGGAAACAGAGACCCGTTAGTGACATTAGCCGTCATTATTCTGCCATCAAGTCTTTCTGCTGCTCATCAGCTCTTTCCTATGAAATTCATTTAGGGTTTTTATGTTTGCATATTTGAAATGCTAACTGTAATATCTGCTGAATGTTATTGTTTAACCTCAGGGAGTCAAGACGAGAATGACAGCCTTCTTTTTTTGGGTGATTGTATTTTTTGTAAATGCACAGTTAGCACTGTAAGAGGAGCCTCCTCTGCACTGTAAGTGGCTTTCAGCCCGTTTGTTTGTCAGTGTGAGTGCTCTTATTGTTTTGTGTCATTCGTGCCATGTGCAGAGAGATGCATTTATACGCTGTATGATTCACGCTCTGAGAATAGAGGACTGGAGAGTGTTCAGTTGTCTTCAGAGCAGCAGGAGAGCAGAAAGGTCCCTCATCAGAAATGAGGAGATTGATTCTTCACTCAGGGTCACGGGATCAATTACTGCAGGATAAAACCACAAATCATTTCAGATAGTGCTGTGTTTGTGTCGGACGGGAAGAGAAGAGACTATTTTTACACATCCACAGTCATGCATTAGAGCACTAATATGGTTACTTACAGTTGAATTACTAATAAGAGTGAAAGAGCATTACATTTTCAGGAAGGACCTGTTGTGTAGTTGTCTGTCACACCTTTTCTGCAGAGTTCAGATCATGCTGCAGTTTTCAGTTCTGCGCTCTGTGCTTGCAGCTGCTGTCAGTTAATTCAATTTCACAGATTAATTTTGCAGCTTAGTTGGGCTCGTTTATTGAATATTGTTGTGTCAGTTGTGATAAGCCTTTCCAATGTTATTATATTCACTGGAGTCACTGTCGCTATGGTTACAGGTGATGAGATATGGCCATTGTGAGCACACAAAAGGAACTTGACATCAGTTCATTCATTCATGCATCAGCTGAACAGGACGTCCTAAAAGAGTCACGCCTGTTATTAAATGCACTTGTCATAATCTGTGTGGATGTAGCACAGTTTACTACTTACTATGTATATTCAAGTCCTGCTAGTTGTTAACAAAGTGAAATTCAGCCCAGTTACTGATCTCTAATTTATCACTTTTTTCTCTATTTTGAAAATAGTGTTTATGTTGTAGGTTAGTTTAGGTTTTAGGCTGTATTTGTGTTTGAAGGAAACACAGCGTAGGAGCCACTCCGGGTGTCCGATGATGTCATCATAACCTGCTTCAGAGACATCTGAGTCCTATTCTTCTGCCCTTCTGGATCATTTTACAAAAAAACGCTTAGTGTTCTTTTGCTGCTCTGTAATTATGGTATAGTGTAGTCAGCTGGTCGTTATCACGAAATAAATCATGAGGGTGGTCCACATCCAGGCGAGAATTGAAGGCTGAATGTGCATTATTCTACTTGGACATAATGGACATAAAATATTGATTCACAATTTTGTGAGATGAAAGAGTGCAGAGAGATGGGAAACTAAGTAGGAAAACTGTTCAGACAATGATTCATTATACAGTTTAGCATCACCATGGAAACATATGTTCACAGAATGCTGAACGACCAATCAGAATCAAGAATTCCTGGAAACCCTTCAGGAAATGCAAACCTAGTTCTTTATTGTCATTCAGATGGTTTAAAAAAAACATTCTATTTATTGATTCTAAATAACAAGTTCAGAATTCTGAGGATTTTCGATGTCATTTTTCTTTGAGTGGGAGCTGCCTTGTTTCCCGTATTGTGAATCTTACACAGCTGTGTTGATGCAGGCTGACTCTGTAACAGGTGTGTCAGCAGCATTACTGATATAACACATCGACACTGAGCACTGATGTGTTGTCTAAAGTGCATTGGGTCAGTTCAGGTTCACTGCTCATACTGGCCTCTGTTTCTTTCTCTCTGTACTTTAGAGCTCTGAGTTTGTGTGTTTGGAGTTTGATGAGCAGAAGGTGAATCTGGTGCTGAAGAAGATGGCAGAACTTCAGGAGAGCATCGACAGCGTGGTGCACCGCAGCTAGAGCGGATCTGTCTCTTCATGGGTGTGTGTGTGTGTGTGTGTCAGAGAGTGAGGGAATGTGTTTGTTTTATATGCTGTATTGTCATAAAGTTATATTCCTCATAAATAATCATTGTCAAACCTCAAACTTGGCTATCTGTGAGTTTATTATTCCATATTATACCATCACTTGCTCACCAGTGGATGCTCTTCAATGAATGGGTGCCGTCAGAATGAGAGTCTTGTGCATATTTCTCCTGATTCAGACGAGACGACTTTTTCACTGAAGAAAGCAATATTATGGATTCTTAGTTTAGCTGGATTTGTTTCTTACAAATGTGCAGCTTTTCTTGTGAGGTTTTTATCAGCTGTTTGGACTCTCATTCTGACGGCACCCATTCACTGCAGAGCATCCACTGGTGAACAAGTGATGTAAAGCTACATTTTTCCAAATCTGTTCTGATAAAGAAACAAACTCATCTACATCTCGGTTATCCTGAAGGTGAAGGCATTTTCAGCAAATTTTCATTTTTGGGTGAACTATTCCTTTAAGTGAACACTTGTTATTTTATACTTTAACTATATAAATATGAGAGAAACCAAAAAATACATCTTTTCACATTTTGAAAATCGAACTATACCATGTGAATCAAACTAATGATCTTGCTTTGCTAATGCCTTACCAGTTTTCAGTCCTTGTTTCAAGATTTATTTGCTGCGCTTTAAATCACTTCACAGGGTTAATGGAGCTTTTATGTAGTCACTAAATAACTAAATGAAGAAATAACTAGATAAATGGTGAGCAGTGGCAGCGCAGGTGACTCAATGGCCTGGAAATCTTCTTAATTCATGTGAGTTAATGTTTATTATGTGTACCAAATGATTTAGCGTTCTAAGAACTGCAGAGATACTAATATCGTAATCCACCTTTATCACTGCTGTGTTTTTGAGCAAAGGTCATCATTCTGAAAGTCAAAGTTATATTGAGAAGAGAGAAGCCCACTGTTCCCATATTTTAAAAAGCCTAGATGACATATTGTTCAGAATAGGTTCAAACCTGTTGGCTTTTCTCTGTAGTATTTAAAAAAAAAATCATTTTAGATTTTATTTTATTTTTAAAGATTAGATGATTTACCGTCATTTAACAAAATGGCATGCATTAATGTATTTATTTTTGTTATTTAAATTTAATCATTCAGCAGATTTAGCAGTGATAAATTATAAAATGATTAAAAACTTTAAAAATAAAATGACTTTTAGCCTTCATGTGGATTATTACTAATGGATTGGGATACCACCCATCCTGTTTAAATATTTAAAATGAGTATACACCATCTACCCTTCAGGGGAACAGGTCGAGACGTGCCTCTTGTCTCACAGGTGTGAAAACATGGACGTGACCAGATGAGGATTGATGTGTGTTTATCGTAGACCAAACACATCAGTGTGCCTTTGTTCCTGCTGGAGCTCAAACAGATGGTTCCCGTTCTGTCATTTACAGCAAATGTGTGGTTTAACCAGCTTTAAAGCTGAAAAAGATGTCCTGTTAATTATTCAGATGAGAAGACAATGGGTGTAACTGCGGCCTTTGAAAAGTATCATATAAGGTTACCATTGATAATCACACCTGAAGCCTTCTAAACAGTCTGCATAAAGCTACGGAGGGACATGCATTTATGTGAGTGTGTTGCTAACTAATGGTCACAATCAAATAATGAGTCACTTGTTCATTTTAGTAGCTTGATACTGACAGAACTAACTGTTATTGTTGGTGTCCTGGTGTTATTGTGCTGAATATAGAATGTAACAGAATAGAATATTGTTAGAAAAATATTTGATAGGAAGAAAAAAAGAATAGATTTTTCTTACATAAATTTGACCTCATTACCAAAAAAGAACAAAGAGTTTTAACAAAATATTTGTAGTGAAAATGAGTGCCATATACAGTTTGCTGTCAGAATACTAATATTAAAAACAGCAGAGAATGATTTTATCATGCCTTATTAAAAGGATACATTCTTTAATAATGGAAAATACCAATAAATAAAAATACTACATAAGTGCAATAATATTTATGGTGGCTACATCTGTGTTCCATTGCTTTTATGCAACAATCACATTTAAGCACTTCCACATACAAAAAAAAAAAAAAGAAATTCAATATAAAATGCTTTCTTCCATGTGATGCAGAAAAATATTTTTAAAAGACTGCTAGGGCTTATGTGTTGTTGGTTTTTTTTTTTTTTTAATAAGCATAGGTCTAATGCATAATTTGCTTGCAAAGTGAAGAAGATTGTTTTGTTACCCTGAGGCTGAACTTCATCAGAATTCAAATACATCTTAAGGACATCTTGCAGACAAAATGGTATTTATAAGGAGGTGGTGATTTTTGCTGAAGAAGACCAACCCTCACTCCACTCCAAACCTGCTGATATCAGAGGTGTCATATACAATATGATCTGTGAGCATTGTATATAGTGACGAGCATATCAAACGTCCTCACAAGCGTGTTTGACCCGTGTGTTGGTGAGGAGATTATACAAATTTGGTCCCGGCTCGCGTAGATAAGCCTGTACGCAGGCGTGCGTGCGCGCGTCCGTCGAGTGGGAGGCGCTCGCGCAGTCGGCGGAGGAGACTCTGACCTGTCTCAAACACACGCGGCACATTCATTTGCATTACTGACTTTAAATGGGACTTCAGAAATTCAGTAAAGAAATAAACAACAACAACAACAGTTCCGTTCGGCGGACTGAGAGGAAAAGATAGAGGAAAATGTTACGTCTGTGAAGAAGAAACTGTTGTGGACCGCTGTTACTGGTGAGAACAGACGCACACCTTCACGCACAGGTAAATTCAGACAAGATCACACTTACAAGTTAAGGCTTATAAATACCAAAATAAAGTATAACATGTCGAAGTGATTTTTTAAAAATGCTAATCAAATGTATTTTATTACATGCAGGGGCGGATTTAGTGAATTGGGGGCCCCAGGCAAATATAGGAATGGGGCCCTATACATTTGCAAACATTTACCTAGATCAACCCTCGAGGTCCTTTTTTGTCGTGATGCTTGCTGCTGCACAATGGTGCCAGATTGTTGTGTCCAATGTTTTTTAAATTTTTTATGTACATGTGCTAATGGGATTCTTTAATTTACATTTATTCATTTAGCAGATACTTTTATTATTTTCATGTTGTAGACCACGAAATAGCAATTGATTTACCGTTTTTTTTTAGTTTTAACATAAAACAAAATAAATTATAAAATGATAAACCTCACAACTGAAACTTTATATTTCTGGGATGAGTCAGAAGTATAAATTTATTATATTATTTTAAAACAGATTTATGTGAGTGAATATTCGCATTGGTCTGAACAAGAAACTGCAGACTGGATTATTGAAAATGCACATTCATTCTCTGCCAGTAGGAAGTGCTTTTGAGTCAGAAATATAGTGGTTTCCCCGGTAACAGCTCTAAACAAAACAGCTCAGCTCATAAATGGTACTTTATCAGGTAAAATGAAAATGTGAGTTACCAGCGTAATCCTACATTTTATTTTAGTCATTTTAACTTAGGGCTGTCAATCAATTAAAATATATAATCACAATTAATGGCATGATTGTCATGAGTTAACTTGTGAATAATCGCAACTTAATTGCACATTTTTTATCTGTTCTAAATGTACCTTAAATGAATATTTTCCCCATGGTTTCACAGACAAGGCTTAAGCTAGTCCCAGACTAAAATGCATGTTTGAGCTGTCTCAACTGAAAAATATCTTGCTCTGACATATCTTAAAACTCATTGTTCTGTGTCAATATGCACACCTGTAACACTTTCTTTTAAGGCATTTTTGTAATGCAAAAATTAATTTATGCAATAAATGTTTATTATTAGTGAAACCAGTTAACAGAGCATGAAGAGTAGACATGTTTCATAGGTCATAGATGTTTTTCAAAGAACTTGTTCATGTCTATTAGACACATGAAAGAAAAAAAAAAAAAAAAAAAAAACAGAAATACTAGCTTCCTATTACTTCTCTTTCTTTGCATTGAGCACTTTACACAAACCTGTTTGCATTTTCGCATGACAGGGCAGCTCACTTCTGAACATGCAAAATGTACATTTATTATCTATTATTACATTTGTTTGCCTCTCTGTGCCACATACTGTATTTTGATGCAGCTAAATTCTCAAAACTGTTTTCATTGATACATTGAGACTGTTTGTTGTCAGACAACGGGATGAATATGAAATAGTGACTGAAACGCGACCCATTAAGACTAAACCAGCTCTCCCTTCCGAGAAGTTAATCTGCACAAAAATATATAATCGTGCCGTCGTCTGATAAAAATCAAATAGGCTACAGAATAGCTTGAAGACAATAGCTGTGCTGTGATTTCAGCTATACTTATATGTAAAATTAGAGAAGCAACATATCAGTGTTTTAACTGAAAGCGCAGCTCCTTTCAGCCGCGCGCTGAACGCAGAGAGAGAAGTGTGCGCGCGCTGGGAAAGAGGGACCTCGCGCTCGTGCGGCAGTCAGCTTAAATTTTTATTTTGCTACAAGCTGGATACACAAGAAGAAGCACGTTCAACTCGGACGCGCAGACGATTGTCGTGCATAAACACCGTAAACAGCAACCGTTCGCGTGTCCGCGCTTAATGCGCATCTCCTATATGAAAAGCATTAGGGGGCCCTTGGCTTTTGGGGGCCCAAGGCAGTCGCCTACCTTTGCCTAATGGGTAAGTCCGCCCCTGATTACATGATACGAGTGTCGTTGTTTTTGATAGGTCTGTTGTTCACCTGCACCACCCTTATCTTTATTAAGGCAAATAAAAGATTTGTCTTTTTATTATTATTTTTATTAGTTACAGTAAATAAATGAATGCGAATATCTATCTTTCTGTCAAATCTTCAAAGGGATAGTTAACAAAAAATGGAACAATTTGTCATTTTCTCAGGTCTCATGTCTGAATTAAAGAGTTTTTGCGTATCCATTTAAGTACAATGACCACTGGATGTCTCCCAAAAATATAATACACACTCTTAAAAATAAAAGTGCTTCACGATGCCATAGAAGAACCTTTTTTTTCTAAATGGTACCATAAAGAACCTTTAACATCTGAAGAACCTTTCTGTTTCACAAAAGGTTCTTTGTGGCGAAAGAAGGTTCTTCAGACTATAAAAAGGTAAGAAAGAGATGGTTCTTTAAAGACCTGACAGACTGAATGCTGCTTTGTGGAACCAAAAATCATTCTTCTATCTATGGCATCGCTTTGAAGCACCTTTATTTTTAAGAGTGTTAGGCAATACAGTATATGTGCCATAATCCATCATTCATGCTATAGTAACATGGGAGAAGAAAACAACTGAATTTATGTCGATGAAAACCTTCTTTAATAAGATACGGTGCACATCATGAAATTGAGTTATGACATATTTGAGATTTTTATGTCCAACAACCAGTGGCATATTTGATCTTTGTAAATAGGCTAATGAATTTCAGTCTGTTACTCACATAAAGCTCACACTTACAAAAATAGGCCCACTGAGTTTTAGGAAATAAACCATTAAGTCTGTGAAAAAAATTCCTCGTAATAATAAGAGTATCAACATATGTGTAGGCAAGTCAGAGATGTAATGTACAGTACACACACACACAGCTTATTTGCTGTTTACAGTACAGTGTCTGTACAGAAGCATTAGCCTGTGCCTTCAGTATGTTGACTATACCTTTAAAATCAAGGGACTTGATGAAACACAGTTTAAATACATCTGAAGGAAAACCACATTTTCTCTTTCTATCATACATCAATGTTCTTGTTTTCTTCGCTTGTTGCTGCTTTACCAAGCAAGCTGTTATCTCAGATTTCGGTCTAAACGATTCAGTGAGTGAGTGGTCTAAATGATTCGGCTGAAAGCATTTTACAGTGTTTTGCCTTTAATTTACAGATTTTTTCTTTGCAACAGAAATTGCATTCACCTGAGGATGTAACAGCAACAGTGGGCCAGTCAAGCAGTTTTTGTTAAGAGCATAACCAGGCGGTACATTGCCAAAACACAAATACTGGCATTATTATGAATTGTGTTATAGACAGTGAAAGGGTAACGCATTCTAAGTAATCATGAGTTATGTAATCAGATTACTTTTTTTTTGTAAAGTGACATTACTTATTAATTTATGAATAAATGAGTAACGACTTTGTTTCCCATTTAAAGAATGCCAGCTTTCCTGTCCCCATGTTGAGAGAAATCATGAGTGAGGTGCAGAGACATTGTGTGCGCTGTCTAAACATGATGGGTATTGTAGTTCTAGACTAGATGTTTACATGCATTTACTCATCGCACCTGCAGAAAAACAGATTCAGTATTACTCAAAATGAATAAAACCAATGAAATGCAAACTTGCAGTATTTATATTAAATAGCACAAATATCCTTTATGTATTTAATCCCTTTTTATTAACCAGTGTCTTTACTGCTGGCATTTGATGATCCATCTGAATTACTTTAGATAAACATAACAATTGTTTAATTTTTTTATTGCTGCATTCTGTTCTTCATGCAACCCAGAACAGCAGCACAGCTGAAAGGTTGAGAGCTGCACCCTCTACTGTACAGATGTGAATTTACATTTCCTTCAGCCTGAGGCTTATTCGTTTCCCTTTTGGTGTGAAAGGGCTTTTTCATTTGCCAGAAATAGAACTTTTTATACTAAAAAATGAACAAGCAAGCCCTGCCCAGATAAGAATAAATAAACATAAATTACTTCCCGTAAAAGTTGCAACTTATTACTTATAAAAGTCCCCAAAACTGATGATAGATATCACAAATAGCCTATATATCTCAGAACAAGTGTTTAAAGAAGCCTTTGAAGAGTTTAATTGTTGTAATTGAATGAGACACTTTCTGACAATGAAGTCAGTGATAGCATCCTAAATTCATTGTCTGGATTGGACTGTGCTAATAATCTGTCACTCATTTACGAAAAGTAGGTCAATGATAACATTCTTTCAATGTGGTCAGATCTAAAGTGCAGTCATAAAATAGATTTGTTGTTCAACAGTGAAATGCTATTGAAGGTTTGCTGCGATCTGAAAGAGTTTAGTCTCCAGTGCCACATCACAGACCACCTTCGACCGTCTGGTGCGTATTGAAAGCACAATATGACAAGCTGATGTCAGATCTTTGAAACGGAATATCATGGGGCTGATTACAGAATCTGAGGTATATAATCTATTTGACATAAACCTGTCCCTAAACTACCTATTTGATCAACACAAACTGAGATTACACATTTCAAATGGTCCCTTCCTGTCTTATTGGGTCAAAATAAACTACAGTGTGGACAACAGTCGTGTTGTTTAGTCAAAGGTTTGACTATAGGAGGCTAGGAAGAGTCTGACGTTGCACATCTGTAATTGGTGTCATGAGGAACACATGATGTGTATGAATGAATGAGAGAAGGAAGCACAACGTAGGATGGTGTGGAGTCTGAAACAGAGAGAAATCTTGGGTTCGATATATCAAACATTGGCTGATATGCAGCAGGTTCATCCCTTAATGTTCAGGTACAGTTACAGGAGGAGAAAGCCTAGACGCTTCACACCGGACTCACTCATGGATCTCACCCTAGACTTACCCTGCAGATGTCCTCGCTGTGAGTCAACAACAAGCGGTTACTTTAATGTTTTTAGCTGGTTCTTTCTCGAAGAAATAGTTCATCCAGAAATTTAAATTATTTTTACTCGCACTAGAAGAGTTTTTTTTGTCTCTGAGCCTTATGAAATCATATTACAGCTTTGTGTGTAGAACAAAAGACCTACATTTCAGGTTTTTCCATGCACAAAGCTATGATTTAACTTCCAAAGACATGCAAGCACCATTTGTGCTTTTATGGTGTTTTATTGTATTCATTTTTGAGTATTAATATATTAAAAACAACTGTACATTTAATCAAAAAACTAATAATGAAAATATTATTTTGTCTTGCATGGAAAAAAAATGCAGCATTTGAAATGAATAATGATAGAAGTTGAATTTTTTTGGATGAATTATTTAAGCTCTTTTTATTAATCTACTGAAACTGACAAGCAAAGGTAGTTCACTGCACTTCATGGTTGAGGAATTATGTATCCGTTGTGGTTAGTTTCTGGCTTTGCATGAGCCTATTGCTGCTTTTTTGGGTTGAGGTATGTGCTACAAAAAAACTACAAGCCTTTAGCACTCAATAGTTTTGACCCTTTTAAATGTGACCCACAACATTATGTGACACAACTTTTTTTTTTCAAAGATAGATGATGATCAGTGCTAAAGAACCTTTATTTTTTCTTTTTTTTAAATGTAAATATCTTTATTTTGGTGTATGGTTGAGTTTTCAACATTCTGTATGCCAGTGGATCAAACACTCACATCTCAAGTCCATACTAACTGGCTTTGACTAATGTAACTTCCTCTACTTTCCAGGTCATTGTGGTTTGCCCATCCCACTTTCTCCACCATGTTCTGTAGACTTTTCCACACCTCTGTTCCCAGACTGTAACCCAACATATAATAAATCTCTTTCTGTGTCTTCAGGTGGTGAGGGCATCTTCAAGATGAACAGCAACTGGAAGACCACCAAGGTGCTGGGATTGCTGATGTTAGCCAACGTCCTCATCTACGTCGCGGTGGAAGTGTCCCGAAGCTATGGGCAGAGCCGAGACAATCGAGGGAAACTGACGCCCAAAAAGTTCTGGAAGAAGCCGGAGGTCAGTCCGGCTTACTGGAATCGTGTGCAGAACCGTCTTGATGACATCTACTACCTGCCACTTGCAAATGGCAGCGAAGCCCCTCAGGACTTTCGGGGAATCCCACGTTGGCTGAATCGCACGAGTCCCTGTAAGCCGGACAGCAGGGTGAAGACAGAGATCGAAGACTTTAAGTCCCTACCGCAGCGATTCCAGGACTTCTTGTTGTATATGGGATGTAGGTCGTACCCCTTGATAACGGACGCACCCAACGTTTGTTCTGAACCGCCGTACCTCTTGCTTGCAGTGAAGTCCATTGCAGCACATTTCGACCGACGGCAGGCCATCCGGGAATCATGGGGCCGCGCTGGGATCCTCGACGGCCGGCGCATTGCGACGGTGTTCCTACTTGGCAGCATGGTAG
Source organism: Cyprinus carpio (assembly GCF_018340385.1). Taxonomy (NCBI): domain Eukaryota; kingdom Metazoa; phylum Chordata; class Actinopteri; order Cypriniformes; family Cyprinidae; genus Cyprinus; species Cyprinus carpio. Next base: position 36,778,684 of record NC_056597.1, on the reverse strand, counting down.
CGACAGACCACTTCCCGAACTTGTCGGACATGGTCAAGCATGAAGCAGCATTGTACGGCGACGTCCTTCAGTGGGATTATCGAGACTCGTTCTTCAATCTCACCTTAAAGGAAGTGCTCTTTTTGGAGTGGTTTTGGACTCATTGTGGTTCTGCCAAGTATGTGTTCAAAGGCGACGACGACGTTTTTGTCAATACGAGGCATATGCTGGCTTACCTTGGCAACTTTTCTGTGTCCAAGACACAGGACCTTTTTGTTGGCGATGTGATCTCCAATGCCGGACCACACCGGACCAGACACCTCAAGTATTACATCCCCGAGAGCGTGTTTCGAGGAGTTTACCCACCGTATGCCGGAGGCGGAGGCTACCTGTATTCTGGGAATCTGGGGCTGCGGTTAAGAACGATCTCTCGTCTGGTCACATTGTACCCGATAGACGACGTCTACACTGGGATGTGTCTGAAGAGACTGGGACTAGTACCGGAGAAACACAAGGGCTTTAACACCTTTGACATTGACGAGAAGCACAGAGAGAATCCTTGTGCTTACAAAAGTCTGATTCTGGTCCATCCCAGGAGCCCACAGGACATGATAAAGATCTGGTCTTGGATTAATGACCCAGAAGCTAAATGTTACATCGCACCTACAACGCAAGCGAAGGGCGGAATGCGACGCAACAAAAGCAAATAGAACCCAATGACAGTAAAACTGATGCTAACAAAAATGTGTTCCAAGAACATTTTGCTAACGTTCCCATTAAGTTATAAAAACACTATTTCTGACTGTTCTGAACATTAGCTGCGGTATTGAAATAACGAGAAAAATAAAATGCAGTAAATGATAAAACTGTTTGTGCTACAAAACAGTAGTGCAAACAGTTTTTAAAATTAAGATAATACAATAGTTTTAATATAAGATTAACATTAAGATAATATAATAATTAAGATAATAAATTAAAATATGGTAAAAAACAGCAGTTTGAGATATCAAGCAGCTCAACGAGCTGTTTTGTACAGCTCAAAACAGCTGGAAGGGAATGACACCCATAAAACGACAAGCCAGACCCATAAAATTGACAAATGGCCGTGCCCACTCTTATGGGAAAGATAGTGTGAATAAACATTTTTTTTTCTTGCTTACGCAATCATTAAGGGAACATCACACTGAATCAAATATCATAGGAATGTTACTTTTGAATATTCTTTGAACATTCTAAAACAAGTTGTAACATTTAAAAAACATTAGATGGAACTTCCAGCTTAAACATTTCAGTAAAAAAGTTCCACGAATGAGATAATGTTTCTGTGCTAACATTTTGAGAACATCACTAAAGATCAGAGAACTTTGAACAAATGTTCTATGAATGTTACTGAATAAAGATTTGAGAGAACCTTGCTAGAACATTCTGAGAACATCCCCTGTTAGCTGGGACATGCTTGCACACCTTCTTTCACTTTGATGCGATGAATCACAATTATTTACTCAAAATGAGTTATATACGGTGCACTATAATGCATCTTGACAAAAAATCAGGGTGCATTTTCATAACAGAAAGAGTGAGTCTGATGCGTCTGTGTATTTTTATGTTGTTGTTTTAATTTATGTTTGCATTCGTGTGTGGAAGACTAGCTGAGCTGTTTGACTTCTCTTGCATTAAACCTCAATATTCTCAGGAAACTGCTGTTTGATCGTTCTCCTGCTGCACTATCAGCACAAGGATAATAATAGAAGTTTTATTACTTTGTATACTGTTTCTGCAAGTAAGCTGTAACCTTTGTACCATTGTTGAACGGGCAACATACTGTAGGACACTTACAACACACACATTGAACTGAACGAGCCTCCAAAGTGCAAAGTTAAAATCCAAATCAGTTATTGTATAAATATCCATATGGAAGATGAGCACATTTTGCAGTTTATGTATCACATGGCCCTCACAATTCATTTTCAAAACTGAGGTAATTTGTTTAGTGTTTTGTACAAATACTGAGGTAAAGTTTGTTTTTGAGATTTTGCAGTTGTGTGTCACATGGCCCTTTTTGAGGTTTTGTTTTGAGTTTCTTTTCTACAACAATCGGGGGGGCATATTTGATTTAAACTTTTCTTTTCTACAACAATCTTCACATGAATAAGCATCAGTTTTGCTGCTACATTATAACCATGTGAAAAGACCTATGCAAAAATAGATATTTAGTATTAAGCATAAAATGCTAAATTTGTATTATTCATGAAAAGATTGTTTACATTAATTTTGCTGCTATATTATTATCTCATTATATGATTCTTTATTACTCATATCATGATCAGCATTTCTCATCCTATTTTTAAAAGCATGCATATTTAGGTTAGGTATATACTACTCAGTGTGTAGTACTATGTGCGATAATATTTCATTATGTCATGACCAAAACCGGTCATAAGTAGCACAGATATATTTGTAGCAATAGCCAGCATTACATTGTATGGGTCCAAATTATTCATTTTTCTTTTATGCCAAAAATCATTAGGATATTAAGTAAAGATCATGTTCCATGAAGATATTTTGTAAATTTGCTACCATTAATATATCAAAACTTATTTTTTGATTAGTAATAAGCATTGCTTAGAACTCCATTTGGACAACTTTAAAGGTGATTTTCTCAATATTTAGATTTTTTTTTTTTTGCACCCACAGATTCAAGATTTTCAAATAGTTGTATCTCAGGCAAATATTGTCTTATCCTAACAAACCATACCTCAATGGAAAGCTTTCAAAATAAAGATAAAAAATGACCCATAGGCTGCTATATGACACATTTATGGTCACATTTATGTTTGCGCGGTGCCCTCTGTCGGATCAAGAGCGAATCACATGTCATATAAACCTCGTTCATTCATGCGCGACAGGTAACCTTGCCTCATTAACTACAGATATAATACAGGTGATGCAGGCCTCTTCCGTTTAGTTTCGCAAACAAGCATCTGACAGCAACGTAGAAAGTTCACGAGCATAAATCCAAAATGCCACGGCGGCATTTATTGAGTCTTGTGATATTAATCTATTCGACAGGTTTGATGAGCAGCGCTGAGGTGAGTAACTCATGGCTGGTGGTCATCTGATCTGATCTAATCGCTGCATGTTTCACTCAATCTGTCTGTTTTTGGCAGATCAACAGATATGGCGGACAAGCATCCGCAGGTAAACAGCTGTCAGTCACACTAACATCAATGTGAATTATTTTAAATAACTTAAATACTTTTTAAATAATAATAATAATAATAATAATAATAATAATAATAATAATAATAATAATAATAAAATCCTACAAATCTTTGTAAGTATCTGTGTAAAACTCATTGAAAAGATACAACACGCTTTAATGCACATTATATATCATGCAAGGAGGAACAGATGAATGCTTAGAATTATTTTTTACAAAATTATTTATTAGATTAGAAAATTATTTATCTTGTTAGGAGTATTATTATTTATTTGCATGTTTATATAATGTTTTGTAATAACAAATCGTTTTCCTTTAAAAAAAATGTTAAGATGTTTTGGGGGAAAATATGATAAAATACATGCCATCTTATTTCATATTATTAAAATCTTTATATTGTATTTTGTAAGAATATATCTATTAATATGATCTATTTTGATATTTTTTGGAGATAAATATACTAAATATCCTGGCTATCTCATGTCTTATTAAAAATAATATATTTAATATTTTATTTTCTCTTGTTTTTATATTTTAAACCCCCTGTAATTTTTCCTCCAATAAAAATATGTAGATATTTTGGGGAATAAATTGTCTATTATTATTACTATTATTATTATTATTATTATTATTATTATTATTATTATTATTATTATTAATATGGTGGTTATTTCAGGTCTTCTTTTTGAAAATAATATAAATAAATTTGAGGATAAATAAGATAAAATAATATTAAATATATTTTATCTTATTTATCCTCAAATTTATTTATCCTCTATTCATCCTCCAATAAAAATATGTATATATTTTTGGGGATAAACGGTCTATTATTATTGTTATTATTATTATACTTTTAACAAAATATACTGTCAAATTTTAATCTTATTTTTGGTCATTTAAATACCCTGCAACTCTTCCTCTTCAGTTAAAATAGTTCTATATTTTGAGGGATATATGTGTTAAAATGTTGTCTCTGGTCAGGTGTCGGCCGTGAGCGATACGCGTTCTATGCCCTGCGCAGCTGCCATCAAGTCCTCCACGATGACAGCGGTGAGCTCTTCTCCCCTGATTACCTGTGCTCACACCCCCCCGTGTGGTGCAACTGGACCATCCAGGTGCCTCCTGGGAAGCGTCTGGAGCTCTACCTGGAGGACTTTACTCCCTCGGATGCCTGTCAGCAGAAGAGCGATCAGATCCACCTGGATGAGTCTCCGGCGGCGGCAGGAGGGCAGAGGATCCTGGAGAGGTGCTGGAGAAAGGCCAGGTACACCTCCGTGTCCAACACTGTTCAGGTGGTGCTGCTCATCGACGGGGACCACCCCGTCCCCTACAGGGGCTTCTATGGACGCTTTAAAGCTTTCAGATCCCTGGATTCTCCTGATTCCATGTATGAAGGTGAGTAACAGTGCGAGTGACAGCTTTATATATATATATATATATTTAAGGTTAGAGCACCCTCACTAGTTTAAGAAACCCCCTCAGTGATCTGATTCTGGAGTTGGGCCTGCTGGTGTCACATGACGCTTTGTATTTGACAGACACTCCTGTAGACGTGATAGAAGCAGACTTAAGAGATGATGAAGATGAAACGGATGCAATTACACCAGATTCTCCACCAGCTGTGAGAGACGTCATAGCAGATAGATCAGGAGTGAACACACAAACCCCTTCTGCTGGACTGACCAGCTCTGTGAAGTCTGGATCCTCAGTGACCAATGAAAAGAGCTCCAGGGATTCATCTCCTCGCAATCTAGCCCCTGGTTACAACAGTAAAGATGTGGTTGATGATGATGCATACTACGATGGTCATTTCTTGGCAGCGTCACAAGAAGCTGCTGGTCGGTGGGCCGCTGAGACCCAGCACAACCAACCCAAAAGTGAAGAGGCTCAAATACGGCCCAGCTATCAAGCGGCTTACGCAGGTGTCTCAGACATGAGCCTCAGTGCACAGACACACATGCCACTGGTCAGACCCGCCGCACGCTCGCCGTCCGCCATGCGCAGGAATGTGGATGCGCATACGCACTCCTCTGGTCAAACCGAGCCGGTCAGAGCCAGAACAACGCCTGATGCTGGAGGAGTGAGGTGGGTAAAGGGGGGACAGCGGGACGATGAGGAAGGCGTTTCCATTGAGGTGACAGCAACTGAGAGCAGCGTCACACTACCTGTAATACAACGCAAATCAAAAGGTGCTCTTACATTTTTTTTAACAATTAGAAAGCATTACATTTTGCATAAAGAGAGCCTCTTTATAGGACCTTTTTTTGTTACATTGTAACATTATTTTAATAAATTAAGTACACTTTACCACACAAAATTACTTGGAGAAATTAAAAAATGGGCTTAAAATAGGATTTTTGTTAAGTTATCGCTTTTGTTAATATGATTATCATCATCATGGGGTAAAATTGACATTAATAATTTAATGTTTCAAAATATTATTATTAGTATGCAATGGTTAATGTTAACAATATCAACTTATTTTTGTTTTTATTAATTATTATTATTATTATTATGATGATGATGATGATGATGATGCAAAGAGTAATATTAACTATTAAATTTAAAAAAATGATAGCAATAATGTACTTTTTTTTTTAATTAAAATCAGATTAAATTCAATTCAGAAAAAATACTGTCATGACATTGAGTTGTTGCAATTACAATTTACTTAACAGTAAAGCATGTACATTAAAAGTGAAATGTCATCGTTTTATACCATTTCAGTACATTAGTTTCATTATTGTTATGCTTGAACATTAGCAGGATCTTAAAATGGCCCTTAAATAGGATTTATTATTATTATGCTGCAATGGTAATAGTAACAATCTTAAATATTTTATTAATTCTTTAAAAAGTTAATACTACTACTAATAATATTATTATTATTATTATTATTATATGAACCAGGCATCTTAATTATATCTAAGGTTTTCTTGCATTAACCCTTTTTCATTCTACAGAGGAAGCTCTCTACCAGCAAGCCCTTCGAAATGTCACCCACAAAAGGCATTTTCCTGCTGGTGAGATGTGCTTTCAAATGGTTTAACACATCAACCTAATAATGCAGCTACCATTTACGTTTCATTTTTACAAATGATAATGACGTATAGCATTCATTCTGATGTCATTTCATCCGTCCAATCAGAGCTCTTGTTCGAGGTGAGTGTCGAGATCAATCTGGAGCCTGAACATCATGAAGACTCCTCTTCTCTCAGATCTGCTCTGGAGACCATGGTGAGGCTCAACATTATGATTCCCTTTATAGATACTCAGAAAATTGTTGTTAATTGTGCAACTTTTGGGCTCAAAATTGGTTTATAGATACCAGAAGTATTTGGACATCTCATTCCAAAGAGCCTGGACTTCAAAAGACTAAAAAAGTAAGTATAAAACTCACTTCCTGAAGCAAAATAATTGGATTCTTCCAATGCAATCTGCTCACAGGCTGTGAATCAATCTGTTTCCAGGCTGAGTTCTGGCGTGTTGTTCATCGTGTGGCTGCAGTTTGAGAAGGCGGCTGTAGGGCAGCAGACACACAGGGATCTTCAGTCCAGTCTGCAGGGGCTTCAGGGCAGAACCGTCAAATCCCAAACCTCTGAAACACAGGGCGTCATTGCATCTGTCTCCACTGAAGGTGCGCTCACACCACACACACATTGATTTGTCCTGTGGTCTTTCAGGTTCCTCTGTATTTACAGAAACTGTGCTCTGACCGCATGCTAGCCAAAGACACATCTCTCTCTCTCTTTCTCTCTCTCTCTCTCACACACACACACACACACACACACACTGCTCTCTGCAGGACTACTGCGGTGTCAGGACCTTACTGAGGTATAGAGTTTAACCAGAGGTCAACCTTGGGTCAGTTGCATAGACTGCCTAAATCACTTAGTTTTATTTTTTTGAATGTTTTTTTTTTTTTTTTTTTTTTTTTTTTTTAAAGTACAGCTAGCTTTTTTTTGTTTTTTTTTTTATTTTTCATTGTTTTTTTTTTTTTGTCTATGTTCGTTTTATTTGAAGCTTTAGTACTTAATATTGTTGTGTATTTGCATTGTTTTTTTTAATTAGGCTGTGTCCACATGTTCATTACAGCATGCATTATGGTTGACTTTTTTGGGCTGTTTAACTTTATTTCACGCATTGATGGAATAAACCACTACTTTAGATTTTATGTAAATGTAATATTTGTAATGTTATTTATTTTATTTTTTTCTTTGGGGGGGGGTTCCTTTCTTTAAAATTAAAATTGTGGGTTTTTTTTTGCCTTTTTTCACCATTATAAACTCTAAAAATAAATAATAATTTGAAAAACTTTTTAATGTCAAACATATGATATAAACAAATTATTGATACAATGTGTATCAATAATATATATTGAATGCATAACAAATTCAGTTACGATATGTAAAACAACAAAACAAAAACTTATAACTTAGATATTATATCTTTGTGATTATAAACTTCAAATTTGAAACAACTTGGTTAGACAGGGCTTCAGTGGCGTTTGGTATAGCACCTAAACAAGATCTTATATCTTTGTGATTATAAACTTCAAATTTGAAACAACTTGGTTAGACAGGGCTTTGATTTTATAGCAATTTCAGGTTCCAAAATATTTTGTAAAATATTTATTTTATATAAAATAAAAGGGTGTGTGTGTACATGTATATAAAATACACTTTTTCCCATATGGTCAAAAGCACATTATAATTAAAAATAATTTAGAAACATATTGATTAAAATACTTTTAGATGGACATATTATGCCTGTTTATCTGAATCATTTCTGAACGGTCCATTTGTGTGTCTCTGAACAGACGTCAATGAGTGTGAGACGCAAATGGTGGTGTGTGACGCTCACGCTGAGTGTGTGAATCAGTTTGGATCGTACTCCTGTCGCTGTATCAATGGTTACCTTGAGGTTCCTCATGGGCCAGGAGCCAGCGTTTGTGCGGCGTCTGCTGAACCTGGTAAGAGACTGATTGTCAGAAGTTTATACTGACACGTGTGGCAGATTTCAGACACCGCTCTCATATCACTTTAAAAGGTTTTTTTAACACATAAAATGAAAATTGTCTTTACATTTCATTTTTGTCTCCACTCACTTTCTAGACTGTAGTTGGACATCATCTCCCAGAATCCTCCGGGGTGTTTACGCCGGCGTCAGCCTGATCACGTTGCTCATCGTGCTGTTCCTGTTAGTGGCGTTTCTTTTATATCATCGATACTATAGAGGATCGTTCCTTCCTCGCTGTCAGAAAACAAGTGCTAGGAGTGTCGTGGAAACTACTGCCAGGGATGATGACAACAATAACACAGGAAATGATGGTAGCGGTGGTGCGAACCCCTCTATATTCACCCTACCACCTCCATCCATGAGGATGGGCAAAGACGGCCACCGCTCTCTGGACCTGCCTTTATTAGGCTTCAGCTCTCTGCTGCCCCCTGATGGATTTAGAAGTAAAATACCTGCAGAGAAACACCAGTTGTGAGTGTTTCACAGTGTTACTCTTGTCTGAGAGTACTGTCACTAAATACACTGCACCTCACCGAGTGTGAGGCTGCTCTTATTTGTATTAGTGAGTATTTCCCAGCTTCTTTGTATGTTTCTTTTCTGTTATTTTATGATTTATGGAGTATTTTGGACAATAATTGCCTTGTTCTTTTGTTTTGGGCTGTTCTTGTATTTTTGTTCACAGAAGCTTTCTCACGCTTAAAAATAGAACTGAACAGAACTCAAAAGCACTTTGTGTACTTTGTGGTTTTATACAACATTTACATTGTCATTTAGCAGAGGCTTTTATCCAAAGCGACTTACAAATGAGGACAATGGAAGCAATCAAAATCAACAAAATAGCAATGATATAAGAGCGCTATAACAAGTCTCAGTTAGCTTAAATGCAGTACATGTAGCAAGGGCTTTTAAATAATATAAAAACCAAAACCAGAAAACAGATAGAATAGAGAAAAGAATAGAGCAAGCTAGTGTTAGAGGTCTTTTTTGCTTTTGTTAATTGTATAATAAATGAAAACAAAGCCGAAAGAAGAACAGATTAGATTTTTTTTTTTTTTTTTTTAAAGAATACAATTAGATAGTGAGTGCTAAAGTTAGAGGCCACAATAAAATGGAGAACTAAATATGTTTTTTTTGACGCAAGGACTAAGAAAAAAAAAAAAATAAGAAAACTTAGAACCATAAAAAAAAAGAAAATGCAAATACAAACCAGAAGCTTTTTTTAAGACTAAAAGATCTGGACAAGCCGTGGAAATCTGCAGTGAATATCCACCTTCGTTTAGTGTAAGTATAAGCGAGAAGCTTCCGGTGTCAGTCGCTTCCATTTATTTTAGCTGTACAAAAAGTTTCACTCCAAACTTATTACCATAATCATAAACTGGTTTGTAGCATGGGTTTAACACTTACTGTACGGTTTACCCTTACTGCTAAAGAATCAGAAGTCCTGCACATTCACAGGAAATTGCTTCGGCGACGTGTTGTAAATGAAATTAATTTATGTTCAGCTCTTTTTGGTGAAATCTTTTTTTTTTTTTTTTTTTTTGGTTTTTTGTGAAAATACCTCAAATTTTTATAAATGGATCCTAAATGTTCTAAATAAACTCATCAACAATAAAAAAAAATTATTAAAACTAATACTAAATCTAATTATAAAAGCTAATCCAAAAAGAGGAAGAATCTATTTCACAAGCTAAGGCGAAATGCTTAGCACTTAGCTCTGAATTTCTTTTACTTTATTTTTAAGTCAATTTAACCATAATATTTCTCCTCTCTGCTCGTTCTGCCAAGAGGAGGAAGAATCTATTTCACATTTATTCTATTTCTGTTATTATTCTAAACAATTCTGGCTTCAAACATCAGCTTCTCTATTTCTTGTGTTCCTCCAGCTCTGTAGTACTTCTATCAGTAAGGTTCTTTTTCCATTCTGATATTTCTGACAATAATGATGTCTTAAACTTTATGTGACGGGTAAATACCAAATCCACGAAGCTAGATACCTTAAATTTAAACCAGCTGCAAAATATTAGCTTCTGATCTACATGTAGCTATTATTGCCATCACTTCAAAAATCTACAATTAAAAAAAAAGCTTTGAGGACGTTATAGAACTAAATAAATTGCATTTTTTCTTTCCTTGTTCTCTATCCTCTGTATTCCCCCATATCGTCTGTGTTTTATAATAGTAATAATAATTAGTGCTGCCAAACGATTAATCACGATTAACCGCATCCAAAATAAAAGTTTTTGTTTATATAGTGTATACTGTGTTAATTTATTATGTATAGCCTATATAAATACACACATACAGTGTATATTATAAAAAAATATCTTATTACTATGTATTACATTTATATTGTATATAAATGTATTTAATATATAAACATAGCATATTTTATATCCATAATATAGCGATGCATGTGTTTGTATTTATACATACATAATAAATATACACAGTACACACACAGTAATGCATTGAGAAAGTGTTTTGTCAGAGAAATGCGGCAACCAGCCCTCAATCACCGCCATCTCTTATCACCATCACCCACCAACCCCATGCGCACCAACCCGATTCATCATTTCCGGGCGACGAGGCTGCTCTTAAGTGCGACCCATACAGTTATTGGACTCCACAACATTTTTAGCACATAGTATTAAATGCCAGATAAAAACGGGCGAGCCAACGCGAAGCAGTATAGACTTTGGTAGCGTCACGTGAAATGCGTCGTCAGTTGAATTGTTTGAAGTATGTCTCTCGCGCGAGCAACCTGTTGTGTTGTCCAGCTAATTTCTTAAAGCATCGCTTTTGGCTTATGATTAAGCTGCATCGGTCATCTCATTGACTAGTTTGTCTGATATAATGGTGGACAGTGTACACAGAGTCCAGCACTGATCTTATTGTTTAGAGATTACTAATAATGCTTATTTCTGGCAGAACACTCGCGGACTTCACACAGTACAGGGTTTAACAGCTCATCTGGACTGAATAAAGTCTGCATTACTGATGTGCCGCTCTAAAGCCAGTGTCAACTGCTTGCACGAGCTGTATACTTCTAAGAAAATAAATGGACAGTGTCTGTCTTGTGTATGTTGTATCCCTGTTGCATGTATAATCATGCATTTTTTAAGAAAGAGTGCAGCTGGACTGAAACTAACTGATGCTGTTTGTGTTTCAGAGGATGCTGGGGTATATCTGGCAGTGTTTCTATTCCTCATGTCTGCGCTTCTGGTTGAAATGGTTCCTCCGGCTGGTCACAGGGAGATGCGAGCTGCAGCGTATTTGTGCCCGATGCAAAGCTGGAGCACTGAGGAAGCACAGATAGGTGATGATCATACGTGGAGTATATAATATATTAATCTGTGGAGAGGAAACAGTAAGAATTGTCATGCATCACATCTCAACACCTCTCATCTTTTATAGCATTCCATTTTGAATTGTCATGCATCACATTTGCACACCTCTCATTGTTGCTTGTCTTGTAGAGCATTCCCTGAAGTCCTCTAAAAGCAAGGTAAGTGTGACGCTGATTTCTGGCTGCTGCAGTACTTTCTTATCTGAGCTAAACATTAATATTGACCAGATTCTTCACTCGAGACCAGTCGATCTGATGGATAAACCTCATTCTCGGCTGCACTCTGAAGTGTGTTTGTGTTTGATCAGGTATTGCGAGCAGCTTTATCTTTGAAGGAGAATGGTTTGGATGAGCATCTGGCTCAAATAATCCAGGAGAAGAGAGTCAAAGAACAGAAAGATCCTACGTGAGGCTCTATTAAGATTGCATTAACTTCATTCAGTTGTGAAAATAAACTTGAACATTTTGCAACCTTTTTCTGCAACAGTGACACATTCACACAGAGTCACATGATTTTTTTTTCTCTGGTACAAAGTACTAACCCACCACACTACACCAAGCCAAATAAAATAAATTAAATCTAAATCTAAAAAAAAAAAAAAAATTATGTATTGTAAATATTCCTGTATTTTCAATGTAATGGCATAAACGGTAATTTTTCCGATTAGAGAAACCATCATTACCAACCATCCACCCCCTGCTACTATTTTGCACAAAATTTTTCTACTAGAAGCTTCTAGATCCCGTTTCAGCATATTAAAATACACCTGCCATTACATAATGTAAACTGTCTCCATCAAAGAAATCCAAATATAATATTATAATTTATGTAAGATTAATAATAATGTAGAAATCTAGTTTAAAAAAAAAAAACATTATCAGTTTTCCCTAATTAAAATAAAACCTAAATATATATCAAAATAATATTAAAATGCTTTAATAAATATTAAAATATTTGAGATATTTATTTTTATTATTTTATTAAATCTCACAAATGCATAAATGTAAATAAATTAGTGCCGGGCAGCGATTAATCCCATCCAAAATAAACGTTTTGTGTGCATAACATATATATATATACAAATAAAAACAAATACATATATATATAAAAAAAAAAACATACACTTATATATAAAAAAAAAAAAAATAATATATATATAAAAAAAAAAAAAAAAAAAAAAAAAAAAAAAATAAATAAAATATATATATTATATATATATATAATAATATCATATATATATATTATATATATATATAGGGCTGTCAAATGATTAATCACGATTAATCACATCCAAAATAAAAGTTTTGTTTACATAATATATGTATGTGTACAGGGATTAATTTATTATGTCTATCCCATACATCACACAAAAATATGATTTAGAAAATATTTACATGTATATACATTTAATATTTATTTCTATATTTCATATTATATATAAAATATATTTAATATATAAACATAAACATATTCTTCTTAAATCCCATACATGCATGTGTGTGTATTTATATATACATAATAAATATATGTACACACACATTAATATGTAAACAAAACTTTATTTTGGATGTGATTAATGTGGATTAATTCATTTGACAGCCCTAATATAAGCTATATATATTATATATATTATATATTATATTATATATATATATATATGTATATATATGTATGTATGTACACACAGTACAATATGTATATGTGTGTGTATTTTTTTTCTAAAAAAATATACATACACACAGTACACACACATATATTATGCACACAAAAACTTATTTTGGGTGCGATTAGCAGCACTAAAATAAATACATTAGTACTTGAATGAACATTAATGCTAATAGTGAATTATTGAATCAACTTTAACCCCAACACATTTTTTACTACTGTTTCTACCTGCTAGTCAAGAAACTTGTCTGATTGCTTCACAGTTTTTGTTTTCAAGGTTGGTCATTGTATTCAAGAGTTGTGTATGTTGTGGACATTATCAAGGTCCGACTGCAGTTTTACATGCAGAAAGCTCTCTTACAGGTTTAAGGCGAATCTCCGTCAGTGTTTGTTACAAATCAGCGGATACAGCGAGTTGTTTGAGGCGGTCGAGGAACTAAGAAAACAGGTGTTCGACTCTGAAAATAAAGAACATGAGAACATGCTTTTGAAGGTGATTTATCTCATGTTTAGGATCATTTAAAGATGATTGAGCTTCAGAGGTTCTCAGTTCGGTGTGTTTTCTGTCAGTTGTGGGATCTGTTAATGCCGTCCGTGAAGCTGGAATCAAGGATCACGAAGCAGTGGGGAAACATTGGATTCCAGGGCGACGATCCCAAGACGGATTTCAGAGGGATGGGGATGCTGGGACTCACAAACCTCCTGTGAGTGCAGCTTCTTCGCTTATGAGAAGATGACGCTTCATTGCTTCCCTGATGCGTTTAAGTTCAAGTTTTTCTTTGTTTGGCCAGTTTTTTCAGTGAGAATCACACAGACGTGGCCCGGCAGGTCCTGTCACACGCCAGTCACCCCAGACTAGGGTGAGTGATCACTGGTTTGTGTCCTGTTTAGTGATTCTTGGCATCATAACTGATAAAATGAGTAAATATGCTCTCATCATAGCATGCTTTGTGTTGTTGCAGGTATTCGTATGCCATCGTGGGCATCAATCTAACAGAGATGGCATACAGCTTAATGAAGAGTGACGCTCTGAAGCCTCATTTCTACAACACAGTCACATATATATATATTAGTGCTGTCAAATGATTAATCGGGATTAATCAAAAAATAAAAAAAAATTATATATTATATAATATATATGATATATATATATAATATATATATAATATATTATATACTGCATATATTTTTGCATATATTTATTATGTATATATTAATACAAACACACAGTATATATTTTGAAAATATTTACATGTATGCATATATTTATTATGTATATATTAATACAAACACACAGTATATATTTTGAAAATATTTACATGTATATATTTATATTCATATAATTGATATATTTAAATATATTTAATATATAAACATAACATATTTTTCTTAAATGCATGCATGTGTATTTATATATACATAATAAATGTACATAATATTATGTAAACAAAAACTTTTATTCTGGATGCGACTAATCGTTTGACAGCACTAATATATATAAATATAAAATATATAAATAAATTATTTTTAATGTAATAAATATATTTATCATTTTAATATTATATATATATATATATATATATATATATATATATATATATAATATATATATATATATTATTTATTTATTATTATTATTATTATTATTATTTTTTTTTTTTTTTTTTGAGAAATATGTATAAAGAGCAAAGAGTCTCACAAAACCTGTGAAGATCATGGTTCGATCATATTCAATTCCGAAATAAATAAATAAAAATTACATTTTGATTAAGGAAAGTAAAGCCAAATTTTAGGACAGTGCAGATATTTGCCCCTGTTTTTTTAATAATAATAATTTGTATTCAATATCAAATATATTTAAAAAAAATATATTAATTGTTTTATATTATTATTCATTTGTTGTTATTTATTATTGAAATAAATGTTTATATAATAATATTTAATAGTAAAAAATTGGAAAAAAAAATGTCTATGTATTTATCTTATGGCAGCAAAGTAGAGTTTGTTATACTGAACTTGTGCTGATTTAAATAATTTTTTTGTATCTTTATTTTATTTTGCAGTATTTTACAGTAAATATTGCATTAAAGTTCCCAAAATAGGCTTACTTTTCTTTATGTAAAAAGTAATCTAGTTTCCTGTTGGCAGGTTACCTGGCATATGAGTTTGATAAGTTCTGGTTGGAAGAGGAGCCGGAGAGCATCATGGAGTTCAATCGCTACAGGGAGAAGTTCCACGACAAGGTCAAAGGTCAGCTTCAGATGCCTGAGGTCACACTCATCATGACCGTGGACCAAGAGAAGTGATTCCAGCATCACTTCACAGACAAAAGGAAACCGCAACTGTTGATTTTTCTTTTCTTTTTCCATTGACTTCATGATAGTTTTTATTTGGAAAATGTACAACGTGCATGAATCTTTATTTGAATATTAATAATTAAACAACTGTATAAACTGTACATCAAGGGTACATAGCTAGTTGTTTAGCTACATTGACCTGGTCGGGGAAAAGACTTACACTGTTAAGTATTACTAATAATACTTTCAAAGTGATGTTTTAAACTCTCCAACGATCAGATTGGAATCCCTTCACACTTGAGCGTTTTGGTCGTGGTCACGTGACTCCTGCTTCTTCATGTTTACCCATCTCAGGAAGTTGCCGTTTATGTTCTCAAGATGTTAGGAAGTTGTTTATTCTTCTGTATGCAGATGATTCGACCTCTTTGCATGTTAAAGTGTGTTTAAGTTGTATTAAACCCCGCAGCCGTCATGCCTATAACCAGTATTTAATAACTAATCTGTTTTGCAAAAATTTCTATTCAAAACTAAATTTTATAAATTATTAATCATATATAATCGAAATCAATGACACTGTGTCGTTGTCTTATTTATAAACGGTGTTTGGTTTTGAAGATGTAACTTTTTATTCCTGATTAATTTTATAGTGTTGGATTCATACCTAATGCTGAAGAATAAAATTAGTGACTGAATATTCAAATACAATGTTTGAATCTATTCATTTGAGGTTTGGCAATAAAAATACATTTTTGAGTTTCGTAAATGAATGGATTTTTTGAAGTGTGTAATTAAATTAAATTAATGCATTCCATGTTTTCAGATTTTAGATCCAAATGAATGCATATGTTTTATGTCTTATAATTGGTCACTACCTTTTTGGCCTTACTATTTAATTTTAATTCATTCTGTGAATTTTTTAAAATAGTTCTTGTAGTTCTTAGACAAATATGATCATAAAATCTGCATGCATGGTAACCTGTCTAATGCATGATTCCATAAATATTTAAATAAATCATTTGAACTTTTTCCTTAAATTTACATCACGATCATTTAAAAGATTTTTTGAAGTGAGATGCATATGCATTTCAAAGTCAATGTTATTTAACATAAAACAACTTAATACAGTCATAAAATCTGTAAAATGCTGTTAAAAATGACAATTTTGCATGTCACAAAAACAAGGTCTATCATTTTTTTTTTTACATTTTTTAAAAAGAACATCTGTGATTAATGCATCATACCCTAAACATTTAAATATTGCATTGAATTTGTACTTTATATTTGTGTCTGTGAAATATGATGCATGTTTATTTTATAGTCATAAAATCTGCACGCATAAGAAAAATGCTGTTGAAAAGTTATAAAACTGCATGTCACAAAATAAGGTTTGTAGTTTTTAAATTATATATATATATTAGTAATTTTTAATACTTTTTAATTATTATTATTATTATTATTATTATTATTATTATTAGAGAGATGCATGTCATGGTCATTTCACAAAGTACACAACCTAAGTCACCACAAAGACATCCAAAAGTAGTACAAAGGTGTTTTATTGAAGCATACAGTATGTGCTTATCGTTATGTCTTTATAAGTTTCCAGTTATAAGGCAATCTCACTTTCTAGGTCATCCCAGGTTTATGTGATGGATATTCAGAATTAAATAGACATTAAGGTAAATAGCTGCTTTAAACAAAGCATTAATTGCTTAAAAATGAGGAAATATAAATATTACATAAACATTATGTACATTAAGATATCAAGGGGGTTCAGAAGATCCTTTCATTTCAATTTGTCTATTGTATGATCAGTCGTGGTATTGAGCAGCCATTCTTTATAGTGAAGAAGAAAGGATGACAGTCAAGATCTGGTTCTGATGTTTCTGGCAGATTCTCACTGATGCATCCCCTTCTGTTGCCTGTTGAACTTCCAAAGCGGAAGAGTGAGACTGGAAGCTGCTCCGGTTCTCGTGCTGTCAGAGGAGTTCAGAGGACCCGCTCATGTGAGTCCGAGCCTTTGAGGTGAAGATCTAGGTGGTGGCCTCGATTCTGCTCCTGGACATCATCATGGCCCTCTTGAGCTGCTCGAACGACACGAACATCACCACGTTCCAGGAGCCCAGACGCAGGAAAGACGGAACGAACCTGAAGGAGAAACACACAAACATTTAGACATCATTTCAGGCGTGACACATTATTAAAGTTTGCTTCATTTAGCTGTTAAATGAATGTGATCCTGAATGTGATCCTGGAGCACAAAAGCAGTCATAATTGGCTCGGGTATATTTGTAGCAATAGCCAGCAATACATTATATGGGTCAAAATTATCATTTTTTCTTCTATGCCAAAAATCATTAGGATATGCACATGCATTGCTAAGAACTTAATTTGGACAACTTTAAAGGTGATTTTCTCAATATTTAGATTTTTTATGCACCATCATATTCCAGATTTTCAAATAGTTGTATCTCAGCCAAATATTGTCTTATCCTAACAAAGCACACATCAATTGATAGCTTATTTATTCATCTTTCTGATTATGTATAAATCTCATTTTCAAAAAATGGACCCTTATGATTGGTTTTGTGGCCCAGGGTCACAAATAGCACTTTATGGTTCAGTATGTGGCGCTCACCCTTTGTAGAAGGCGGTCGGGCCCTCTTTGGTCATCATGGTCCAGGCACAGTTGAGGGAGCTGCGGTACTGTCCGGGAGGAGAGTTCATGTAGCGCGTCTTCACCACATCCACAGGAGACGCGATCACTGTCGTGATGAAACCCGCTCCGAACGCAGACACAAAATGACACGGAAGAGTGTCTGGGAGGCAGAAACATGAGCAAATGTCACTGACATTAAATCACTGCTGCACCTAAGAGTTTGTGCTTAAACTTAGAGTTTATTTTATTCAATGTGTCTGGTGTAGAATTTGTGCTTTTCTCATTTTCTTGTTCTTTTTAAAAATATCTATCTATCTATCTATCTATCTATCTATCTATCTATCTATCTATCTATCTATCTATCTATCTATCCATCCATCCATCCATCCATCCATCCATCCATCCATCCATCCATCCATCCATCCATCCAGTCTAAATATTAAATATAAAGATAAAAAATCCTTTTGTTTTGAAGTCTAGGTTTCTTTCTTTATTTTTTCATTTTATTCGATTAATAAATTGTCACATTATTGTCCTTCCATCTTTATTTAATCTTTAATTTATTAATTGTGTACTGCATGTAAATATGTCCACTAATTTCGTGCTTTTGTCATTTTATTAATGTTTAAAAAAACATTTTGTTATAAATAAATCTTATTAAAATAATTTAAATATATTGCTATTTTGTCTAAGTCTTAAAGACACAGTTTCTTTTGTTTTTTTGTTATAAATATATATAATTACAATTATTTAAATATATTGTGTTTTCACATATATATTTTATTCACTTAATTAAACCGCCTTATTGTCCTTCCAGCTGAAATTACTTTTTTTCTATTTACAAATATTTAATGTGTAATTTTTTTTTACATTTTTTTTATAAATGTATTTATTGTATACTGTATGTAAATGTGTCTGATGTTATTTTACTGTTTATATGCTATCATTGTATTTATTAACATTTTGAATTAGCTGTTAATTATTTTCAATTGTCATTTTAATTTTAGTTTACATTTTAGTCATTTTGTTATGAGCTTGTCATTTTTTAATTTTATTTTAAATATTTCTCATTAGCTTTTTTTTTTTTTTTATTTTATTTTTTTATCTCAGTTTTAGTCATTTTACAACTTTTTACAACATTTTTCAACTTTTACAATTTCAATTAGTTGCCAAAGGTAAAATTTCTAATTTTCTTTTAAGTGTTTAATCTAATCTACTTTATTACAGCAATAACACTGAGTTTTATTGGTATCACCACGGCGTCAGACACACTTTGTTCTCTCTCTCTCTCTCTCTCTCTGTGTGTGTGTGTGTGTGGAAACCTCATCATAGCTTTTCCCTGGTTTTACAGGCCTTTCACTACAAAAGTGCTGATGGCATGAACTGGACAGTGAGGCCTGACCCCTTCACCAGTGCTATCTTATCTGGTGAAAGTGGTTTGTTTTAACAGGTCTCACACTGGTTATTAGCTTTAGTCCAATCACAGATGCTTCTGCTGCGTCTCCTCATGGACTCCTGGCCTGATTTACAGCGTGTGCTCCGGCACGTTTCATCATTATAATGATTCTGGGTCCTACCTGATAAAAATACTAAATAAGCTGGAGACTGGAAACAAAAATGCTACATGAACAGTCAGAAAGGCCTTGTCCTTTCTCTATCTGACTGGTTTCTGATTCTCATTCCTGCTGGGAGATTTCGTACCTGACATGAGCTTATGTTTGAGAATGGCTTCTTTGATGAGATCGTAGGACACCAGTTCAGTGCAGTTGACCAGAGCGTTCCTCGTGATGTTGGGGAGAGTTCCTGTAGGAAAACACATCAGATATAATGAAGATGTTCATTAGGGTCATCGGTGCTGCTGCAGATTAAACAAAGAACACATGCTTCTAATGATACATACCTCCACCCACATAATAATGTAATAATACTAGATACTACTTAATAATAACCCAATACACTGTTAAAAAACAATCTTTATTGGCATTAATGGTTCCATGAAGAACCTTTCCATTCCACAAAAGATTCTTTACAGTGTAAAAAGATTCTTAAATTCTAAAATTCTTAAAAATCTTTAAAATGACTGAAAGGTTCTTTGGGGAGCCCAGAATGGTTCTTCAAGGAATTGCTGTAAAAAAAATAAATAAAAAAAAAACCTTTGGAAGCTTTTTTTTTTTTTTTTTAAGAGTGCAATAGAAATGAACAGAAAACACACCTTTCCACAATCCCCGGAGCCCCTCGTGCTGGAAGATCTGTCTGTAGGCCTGCATGGTGCCGCTGTAGCGTCTGCCCACCCCCTGCAGGTTCATCTGGGCCTGGAAACGCACCTTCACCACATCTGTGGGCTGAGCCATGGACACGGCCAGCGCTCCGGTGGTGCAGCCCGCCAGGATCCTGATGCCCACGTTGGGGTCTGCAAGGCAAAACGACCAATCCATAAACAAGAGAGCGCTACACTTTCATTCAAGAATCAGCTTTCATTCATCTCATCCCAGGATTCTCGTTCTTGTCTGGGAGAAACAGATCATTTTTGTATCTAATGAAAAGCGGTGGTTTTGAACTCACTGTCTTTGCCGCGTGTGTAGAAGCTCTTGACGTTGTCGTAGAGACCGATTCGTATGGAAGCGAAGGCCATCTGTCTCTGAAGACCGGCAACCAGGCCGTTGTAGAGCGAGTGCGGCCCCTCCGTTCTCACCATGGTGCTGATGGTCCCAAACACCCCTCTGTACCGGATGCCTTTAGCTGCACCTGTCACCGCTTTCTCTCCCTGGATCTGGAAGAAAACATGGAGAACACAGAGAGATTGTGATGGGAGATAATACTGCTACTGTAGAACACAGTTACAAGCATGTAATACTTATCAAATAAATTTAAAAATGATAATACTACTTAATATTTATCAAAATTCCTAACAATTACCCATTTAAAAAATATCTTAAAAGAATATTTAATAAAAAAAAATAATATATAAAATAATAAAAAACAAAATATAAAATACAAAATATAAAAATATAATATTTGCCAAAAAAATAAAAAAATATAATAAAATAAAAAAAAACAAATTATATTCAGAATTATATTTAATAATTTTAAATATATTTTTAATATGAATAATAGCTTTTTTACTTCTTCAGAAATCTTAAAAAAGAAGGTATACATTTTCAAACTAACTAACAAAATTCCAAAAAATTACCCAGATTATTTTTTATAACATTTATTATAATCATAAATATATTCTTTGTATATATAATAATTTGTATTGTAATATTTTAATATATAAATTATAAGATATATATTTTTAATATGCAACATTAAATATCATTTAATACACTCATATTCAGATCTTTAACTTTAAATATACATTAATGTATATATTTTTCTTCTTCAGAAATCTTAAAAAATCATTTTGAATACCTAACAAAATTCCTAACAACTACCCAAATTATTTATAGAATTTTATTATGATCATAAAATATATTGTTGGTGCAAAAATACATATTATATGATCATATTTTAATATATTTGACAATATATCATATTTCATATTTAATTTTATATATATTTATAGAATTTAAAACAATAGAAAATATTTTTTTCTTCTAAATAATTATTGAAAAAACATTGACAATACATTTACAATTATCAAGCCGCATACCGTGCAAATACAACATATTTCGAGTCGTGGGATGTTCAGTAATCAGGCTGAAGTCTGTACCTGTAGCCGCACTTTTGCAGTGTCCAGAGGGAAGGTGACTAAATCAGCGATGCAGGCGGCCGTTCCTGCGCTGAGAACTTTCACACCCAGAGGAGGAGGAACATCTGACGGCTTCAGACCCACCATACTGACAGCTGAAAACACACACACACCATCACTGCATTACAGCGCTTGCTATAATAAAACACATGACATCACTGCAGGTCAAAAGTTTAGACACACCAACTCATTCTTTATTATGACTAATAGTCATGAAAACTTTTATAAAAACACAAACGAAAGGATGTGAATCACACAGAGACCCAAATATATTATAATATACTCATATATTTGAGCTCTTCTGAACCTTCATCAGCCAAATGCATGAGGTGCAGGAGATGCTTTGAAATTACTGAAAGCATTTGCATTATGCTGCACACTTGTTGCATACAAATGCATACAGCAGACTCTATTTTTCTTCCATTAAAAATATTTTTATAAGGTAGGCACAGTTCATAACTGTCTATAACACAAATTTCAAGCATGTCAGCAGAAGCCTTTTGATCAAAAGTGTTTAAAACCGTCAGAAATATAAATTCAAAGCGTTTGACTCCTGGTGTAAATATTTATGCAAATGTTCCAAAGTAAGGATCAAAATATTTCAGCTTATTTTTGAATGCTATTTCTGTCTACAGGAATGAGAAATAAAGCACGATATAAAAAAAATATACATTGTACATGATTTTAAATTATATTTGCATGATAATATCATATTTATTCATATTTTTACACATTTAAAACAATGTCAAACATTCTTTTAAAAATAATATTCGATAAAATATTTAATTAAAAAAATCGTATTACATTTTTTTTTTTACATAATATAGTACTATTATTAATTGTGGATGACACAAACATGGTGAACTGACCTGTGATCGGGTTCCTCTGTCTGATGGAGTGACAGGATGACGACTGGAGCTCTGGAGGGACGAGGACACTTCTGTCCTTCTTTATATATCGTGATCCAAGAGGGGCTTTTCCTCCTGCGCTCAGGGAGGTGTTTCTCTGGGAAAGGTTACTGGCCGACACAAAGTCCACCCTCCAGCACAAACATCCCACATCGAGATAAACAAGCGTTAGGTAACAAGTGAACACAAAGCTGAACCATTTGAAGATGCTGCTGTCAGTAACAGGCACATTAACATGCACAGCATCAGTAAATGACTCATGCATGCTTAACAATCACCCCCCGATGAGTCTGTGTGAAAAAACATTCAGCTTTAAGCAATATATTTAAGTAACAATATATGTGGCAATACTTTAGGGAACACGGATTTACTATTAACTAAAGTTTTCCTTCGATAAACAAATATGCTAGTAATATGCATGCTAATAAGCAACTAGTTAATAGTGAGAATTGGTCCCTAAACCAAATATATCTGTTCACTGCAAACAGTATAATACAGCTACTGAAACTGCAGATGCATTCAAAGAGCTGGACAAAGCTGTTAGCCAATAGCAGAGCCGGGACAGTCCTGCAGGCTCTGAGAGATGATTGGCCTCAAGGCAGGGTGGGAAACAGTCAAATATGAGCCAAATAACAAAGATCTCTGAGAATGTATGTGAGTTTCTATTAAACAGCTGAATCATGAAGCATCAGTTACCGCACGCCTTCAAATGAACACAACCCCTACAATCCTGAACAAGCTAAACATTAAACTAGTCTCTAAAAGCCAAGGACCTTTTGGGATCCTCAGATATGGTTATAAATGAAACCATTAATGTAATTAAAGAACCATTAAAGCTGAAATATGATGTCATTTCTCCATCACTGAGTCACCTAAAAACTAGAAATGTTACATTTAAATTACATGCATAAATATGAATAATAATAGTAAATATAAAATAATAAAACAGTTATTATAATTTATTACAATGATAATAAAAATAATAAAAAAATTCAGACAGATATGGTTCTTAATTGAATATTATGGTTCTCGATATTAAATAACTAAAAATAATAAAATTTCTAAAATACTAAACGTTCAATGTAAATGTATAAATATTAATAATAATTCTTCTTATTATTATTATCGTAATTCTTTTGATAGATATGGCTCTTAATTGAACCATTAATATAAAAGAACCACTAAATTTCCATTCAATGTAAGTGTAAAGATATTAATAATAAATAATAATATAGTTATTATATTTTGTTACTGTATTATTATTTGTCAGACAGATGTGATTCTAAATTGAACCATTATTAAAAAAAAATATTAACTGTCACCAAAAAGTCAATAACTATAAATGGTAAATTTATTTTTTATATTAAACTTAAACATAATAAATAAAAAATATAAAATAGTAATAATAATGTTATTACTGTAAAAATGAGGATGATGATGATAATAATTCAGACAGATATGGTTCTAAATTAAACCGTTAATATCATCAAATAAGTGTTTCATTTGAGCTATGGGAATTCCTCACTGTTTGTTTTTTAATTTTTAGTGTTTTAAGTTTATTTTTGTTTCCCAAACACTCCCCCGTCTGCCATTGGTCAACAAACAGATAGTCCCACCCCAAATGCATGCCATTGGCTGAGCCAGTGTTGCTGTGTCAACTTTTTTTAGTAGCTAGCTAACTAAATATAAACTCTTTAAAAGAGCCATATCTCTAAGATAATGGACTGATTAAATACATTTTTAATGCGGATAAGTATTTCTATGACAAAAACAAGGAAGATCTCAATTAGAATTTAACCCATATTTTAAACATTTCCATCCATATTTAAAACATCATGCTGAACTGATTAATATCACAAACCCAAACATAAACGTAAACCTTTATTTGTCATAAGACTGTTGTCATGTCACACTCATGAGATCAATGCACTGAAATGATATCCTGAAACAAACGGGTCAGAGTCAGTTCACTGAAAGGAGGGAGGAGCTGAGTGTTGAGGGATTCATCTGCCTTTGTCACCGATCACTGTATAACCTCAACACTCGGTGTCTCCTGATAGTCTGATCTCTCTGAGGAGGGCTGGATGTGACTGTGAAGCGCTCTAATGTTGATGTGAGTCAGTCGCTGGGGTGTGAGGAGTGCGGCTGAAGTTCATGGAGGACTGATAACCGAACTCAACTCTACAAGTTTATGTAACAGACTCCAGCAGCAGCTGGAACATTATCATCTGCTGACTTCATCAATCAGCGGAAAAACACGGCTAACACAAGACAGATATGCCAATGAGAGCAAAGACTTACTTCACACTATATTGAATTCTAAAAGTTTTTTTATGATCTTGAAGGCCTTGTCAAAAAATACTACTACTACCACCTCTGGGGGTTGTTACCACCTCATGTTATACACATACAACGCATACTTGCATTGGCCAGATGCAAACTTTGTAGGACATTACATGTAAAATGTAAATGTAAACTGTATAAATAAATAAATATAAATATTTAAATTAAATGTAATATTTAAAATGTATTCACGCTAACAACAAATAACAATATTATTGTAATAATAATAATTAAAAAATGAAATAAAAGGTTAATAAGAATAAAAAAGTACAAATAATAAAAATATATAAATAATAAATATAATGTAAATAATAATAATATAATGTAAATAATACCAATAATAATAATTTTAAATTAAATAATTGAATAAAAATAAAGGTAAAAAAGAATGATAAATAAAAAACTAAATAATAAACGTGAGTAATAAAAGTAAATATTAAACGATTAAGCAAATAATAAAATATAAATAATATATATAATGCAAACAACAACAATAATAATATTAATTATTAGTATTAGTATTTACATTATTATTTGCATGATATTTATTATTTATATTTCATATTAATATTTATGTTATATATTTAGAATATTTATATGGGGTTGCAAAAATCTAATATGGAATAAATAAACAAAAAAGTTAATAAAAATGTAAATTTAATAAAAAAAAAAATAAAAAAAAAAAAAAAAAAAAATAAACAAAAAAATAAAAAAAAATAAAACAAAAAAAAAAATAAAATACATAAAGGCATTTAAATAAATAAATATCTCAAAATGTAACATTTTGTAAAACATTGCATGCAATATTTCAAACACAGCTTCCTGTGTAATAAAAACCCACATCAGCGCATTAATGACGCTGACAGTATTATATTGCAAAAGAGTGCTACTCTACAGAGTGTTGACTGTGCAGTATTGCAGTAGACTTTGATTTTATTGGTTAATTCATAAACGGCAAATGTACAGGGCTTTTACTGTTTGCTTTGCTAATCTACGCCATAATACTTGGATCGAGTACAAAAGATACAAGGCTAAAGATAAAACAATACTTGATAGGTTAATACTTGAAGCGGATAGCCGGAACAGATAAACAGCTGAATTATCAAGTGCTTAGTGATGGCAAAGTGCTTTATTAAGTAGTAAATAGCTTTATTTACAGGATATTTTGATCCTAAGAAAGGTCATTTTGAGGCTGAGAGAACAGTTTTCTCAAGCAAAGAGCCCAGTAATGACGCAGGACTGTTGACTGAGACAGCATGCTGTCATTATGTGAGTGCCAAGTATCTCCAGTACTGGACAGATCGGAGAACACCGGCGTGTGATTGGACGTCTGCGCTCACACCCTCTAAACGTCACGCCGCTTCATTCAAGAGTCAGGACACATCGCTGGACTCTGAACAACAGCAAACACAAGGCCTCAGTCCCATCTCAGAGTCTCACAGCTCTACTGGCCTCTAGTGGATAAACACTCAAAAAAATAAATAAATAAAATAAATAAAATAAAAAAGTTAATAAAATAAACAAATAAAAATAAATAAAATTTAATAATAATAACAACAATAATTTATCTGCGGTTAAATAAAAAGTAAATAAGAAATAAAATGTAAATAACAAACAAAAAGTAAATAGTAAATGAAAAATGTCAAATCTCATATGAAATGTAATTTTTTTTAAATAATATTCATTGTAGAAAATACATTAAATAACATTTATCTTTAATAAACCTTTTTTCCTTTTTTTTGCAAATTTACAATTTAACTATTCATCATATTTAATAATAAATTAATTTATTAATTTAAAATACATTTAAATTGATCAAAAAAATAAGTTTATTACTAACTACTAACCAAAATGTCATCATCAACTAGCTAGATACATCTTTGACATTTGTATTTAGCCTAAATCTGCATCCACGTTACCCATTCTGGCTTAATGTTATCTTATTAAAACTTAAGATTTCATCTGAGGTGTCATTTAATCTGATGTTTAAGGTTTATTGATAGAAATCACAGCATGTCTAAGTGTTGCAAAAATTGCAGACCTTACAAAAAATATTTTGAGCCCCGTTTGTGAGGATCCATTCACTGACACTTTACAAAATAAAACGACAAAAAAAAAAAAAAAAAAAAAAAAAACACTTTCACTAGCTTTATCCCACGTTTTGTACTGCGAATGGACTGCAATACAGTAAACAATAAATGAAACAGAAGAGTTTTTGATAACAGGATAGGATATTTCCATTTAAACTTTTAATTGCCAGAAGTGAACTCAATCATTTACAGGATTTTAACCATTCACATTAAAACGTAAACTTTAAAACAGCAGCATGAAATAAAGTAGAAACTCGTCTATTAAAAAAACAACAACAATCAAACAATAACTTACGAGAAGGTGCACAGACATGCCGCATGCCTGGTGAGAACACGGTAAAATAAAAACTGTACACAATCAGCCTTCAGCAAACAGTGTAAATCAGATATCAAACACGGCTGGACTGCGTCGCCTCTCAGCCGATTCATATCTGATATTTCAGCGCTGATAGGTTTGAGCATCCTCACGGTTTACAAAGAAGAAAAACCCAAAGTGCAGGTGCAAGGAACTGAGAGAGGAAGAGAGAAATGAGAAATCTGGGAAAATACAGATGATTTAGAAAACGTCATTCCAACATCCCAGTGTTAACGATCACAGACGGGTTTCCACACTCTCCCTGTAAAAGATCATTTACCATCCTGTAAAAAACACACACTCTCTTCATCTGTATTTACGCCTTATTTCAAAGTAAAAATATCTAAATCTTGAGAAGATACTTGAGAAGCAACACCACAGAAGATTGCACAAGGCAATTATTATAGAACATATTATAATGTAAAATAAATGTACTGTATTGTTCATACAAACACACTATTTTAAAATTGTATTTTTGTTTTTGTTTTTAGCATAAATATTTAAATGAACCTTTTTTTTTTATCCCCCTAAGGATTCTTGCACACAGTTTTGCTTCTTAAGTCACTTAAGATTTAGACACTTTTATTGGAACATAAAACAATAATACAGATTAAGAACGTGTTTTATCCCCCAATCAGGACTAGTGAGCTATTCTAGACACTCTAGACTATGATAAACATCTAACTGTATTAGATATTATTAGTAACCATTTCTGTATATAAAGTACATCAAGCGCATCGTAGTATACAACAGGTCTTCTCAGACTTAGTACAGGTAAAAAGGTCATCGTGTCGGTCACATCACTCAGATCAAAGACAAGCCTCCGGGAAAACTCATTACTGTCCGGTCCCTAACGAGCTCACCTCAAGTGTCCCGCTGATTTAAGAGATCAGATTTGATTTAGTTAAAGGGACAGTTTGCCAAACATGAAAGTTCTGTCATCATTTGCTGACCTTTGTGTCGTTCCAGACCTGCATTTCTTAAGGTAGAACACAAAAGGAGATATTTAGCCGAATGTCCAGGCTGCTCATTTCCATACAATGGGGAAAGGAGATTTCAAGCTCCAAAAAGGACACTAAAAGATCATATAAATGGCCAATAAATGTCTACAATAGGTTTTGTGAGAAACATACTGAAATTTAAGTTGTTATTTGCAAGCGTATGGCTTCAGAAAACACATTATATAGTATGTCAAGTATGTTATTTCATTGGACGTTTAGGTTCACTGCTAGAAAACAGCGAAAATACATCAATCAGGGTTTTTTTTTGGTTTAGGGGTCCCAAAAATGTTCAAGTGCTGCAAAAGTTGCAAGCCTTGCATAAAATGTCACATAAAACAATTTGACTTCCTGAGGAAGATTCCCAACTCCAAAAACTGACAACGAAGCATCATAAAAGTGGCTAATGTGATTATTACAAAACATCTAAAAACAGGTTTATGTGAGAAACGCACTAAATCTAAGTCGTTATGTGCTAGCATATGGCTTAAAAAACTCAATACATAGTGAATAAGTCTTATATTATGTTATCTGATATTGAGTTGTACTGCTGGAAACAGCGAAACAGGGTTTTTTGTGTGAAACTGTTTGCTGCAAAAACAGCAAGCCTTGTATAAATATAAAATCAAACAGTGCATATAACATTTCAAGCTGACCATGAAACATCACAAAAGAAACATCGTAAAAGTCGTAAAATGTGAGGTTTGTTGTGTGTTCAAGTTGCTAGCATATGGCTTCAGAAAACTCACTATGTAGTGTCCAAGTCTATTTTTATGGTGCTTCTTGTCATGTTTTCGCTCAACAGAGTGATTGTATGGAGAACCAAGCATTAACTTTTCACCAAAAATAAGTCAGGTTTGGAACATAAAAGTGAGTAAACGATGCCCAAATCTTATGTTTTGGATACCTACTCCTGTAACAGTTTTTAGCCCGATAGCGAGATCTCATAGTCACTGAGGGACATGTGTTGGTGTCCCACCTTGCGAACGTTCTTGGCGTTGGTTATTCGCGCGGCGATCTCCACAGGCTTCTCAAAGTACTGCACCAGGGCTTGTTCGGTGAGCACCGAGGCCAGGAACTGCTCAAAAGTGATGGCCCAGTCCTTATCGATGCTGACGCTGTGAGGCAAGCCGCCCCTCCTCCCATGATGCCCGGCGGCCGCTGCGCCGCTGCGTATGAGCACGGTGTCCTCGGCGATGTCCTCGCACTGAAGCTCGTGCGAGCCGGCGCTCAGGACGGAGTAGGAGGACACGGAGGTGTCGTCGTCGGAGAGGAGCATGGCGCAGGACGTGGCCGTGTCTTTGGGCGAGGAGTCCTCCAGTTGATGGCGCTCCTGCTTGCTCCTGCTCGGCACAGCGATGAGCTCGTCCTCGTCCTCCTCGTCTGTCTTGTGAGCCGGACTGCAGAAGAGCTTGCCCACCTCTCCCATCTCCAGCAGCAGGCTGGTGACCGTAGCCGTGGCGTGATACAGCTCCTGCTCGCTGGGGTCTTCGCTGAACATGTTGTAGAGAGTCTTGCACAGCTCGATGAACTGACTCTGAAGAAGCACAGGCAACACATTTCAATTACTTTATTACAGTAAACAAAAACTTTTCTTTTGGATGCGATTAATCACAATTAATAATTTGACAGCACTATTTTAAATCAATCAATAAATATTTTTTAAAGCTTTTTTCTACGATTTTATCTTTTTATTATTATACTTCTTTTGGTTGATGTTGTACAGTTTTTCCTTCTGGAGCATCAGCGAGTGTTTGAACCTTCTGTAATAGTTGTATACGAGTCAGTTGTCCTCAGTGTGAAAAGATGGATCTCAAAACATTACAGTCATTGTTGGAAAGGGTTCAAATACACAAAAATGCTGGAAAACCAAAGAATTTGTGGGACCTGAAGGATTTTTCTGAAGAACAGCAGACAGTTTAACTGTTCAGGACAAACAAAGGACTCATGAACAACTATCACTAAACAAAAACACAGCTGTGGATCATTCAGGCAACAACACAGTATTCAGAATCAAGGGGATGTAAACTTTTGAACGGGGCCATTTTTATAAATTCAAATATTATTTTCTCTTGTGGACTATATGTTAACGTGAAATATCTTATTCAGGTCAGTACTAAATAAACAATAACATGCACCCCTTATTATCCAAAATAATTAATAAAAATAACAAATCCTTCAAAGATTATAAATTTTAAACAGTATGTAAACTTTTGACTTCAAATGTATATAAAACCTGAATTATATAAAGTTGTACCTAAAAAAAATTATTCAATTAAAAATTATCTATACTACAACTACTAGAATTAAATAATTATGTATAATATTGTCTGTTACTATATAATTTTTTTAAATTATTTTACATACTTGACAATATATATGAGTTACTTATTTTGTGAAATCAGAGAAACCATTATTTTAACCCAAAAAAAAAAAAAAAACTGTTGTAAAGTAGATTCAAAATATTTAAAATGTAAAAATCAATATATACTAGCTATTTTTAACACATTTTCCACTGACAGTTTATCAGGTTTATGTGAACATGCATTTAAAATATCTCTTTATTTAATTCACATTTTTGGTCTCATTGTGCAATGCACTTAGAAGAAAGAAAAGGTTTATTTTCAGCCTCTGAAGTGACTTTTCTCTACATCTGATGGGTTGTGAATAGAGAATCATGCTGTTTTAACAGGAGCTACACTGATGAAGTTTGCTGATGTACCTGGTTGAGTTTGGGCAGATCCTTCAAGTTCTCTAACTTTGCTTTGGTCTCCTGGTTCCACAGGCGCAGATACATGCGGTAATCTGGAGTCTGCATTTTCTTAACTACACAGAAGACAGAGTGTTGCACATTTAAACAGCTCTCCAACATCAAACTTCAGCTCTGATTCAAAGAAGAGGATGTTTTCTCCCACCTTTTTCACTTCTAAAGGTGACTCCTACAAAACCATCGTCCTTCTCGGCTCTGTTCTTTTGGTCAAGGCCTATCAACGAGAGGTCAAAGCATCAGTGATCACAGTCTCTGGACTAGGCACCAAGCATCATTTACACTGTAATTTCACTGCAACAATCTATTCTGTATTGTAAGTGTAAGCATGCAGCAGTACCGCTGGAGGTCTCTGGGGTGATGTCCTCAAAAAAATACTGCATAGCTTCACACGCCGAGTCGGGCTCCTCCTGCTCATGGTGCAACTCTGAGAACAACAAATCCATTCAGTCTCTTTTAGAGCTCAGTCTACACCAAATAACAAAACAAAATCAAAAAACAACCTGAAAATATAACTAAACATCATATAATTAAACCTCATTTAATTAAAACTTCTTTAAGAATTATTTTTTAGATCAGACATTTTCGTTAAAACTTAAACATACTGAAAACATCCATCCACACATAAATTACAGCATTAAAACCATAAAACGCAAACAACAAAAAAAAAAATAGAAAAAAACAAACAAGAAAATAAAAAGTATGCATATGTGCAAAGGCAAACAGGAATATGAAAAGTTGAAAATAATAATCTAGCAAGGACAAGTCTGTACTTTATTCATTTCTAGCACCATGTTAACAATGTTTTACGTTTTATTTTCTCTTTTACACCCACCTGGAAGTACATGAATCTTATACAGAAATTTGAGTTTTTCCGTCAGGTCACCGTGACACATGACACCTACAATAGAAACCAAGTCAATCATTTGAAATGTGTACAAAAGCAAACAACCTCATACACTTTATTTAGTCTGAATTTAAATGTTTTTTTTTTTTAAATACTCACATATTTAAAAAAAAATTACCCTAGGGTTCATTTATAATATGGCTTATAATTTTTTTTTGACATTTTTACTTCAAAACTTATTTTACTTCCATAACTTAGTTTTATGGAAAGTCACCATAAAATCAAAATCAACTTATTGTTTATGGAATATTGCAGAGTTTATTATAAATAATTGATCAACGTACAGTGTTATTTTTAAATAATGCATGTTCCCTCATCATCATCTTTTTTTTTTGAACATTCTCTTTCTTGGTTTTTTAACATTGGCACAAAGAAAAAAAAATCCAAAAAAATCCAACAAAATTCACTTTGCTGATACAATGTGCAATAATATTCTTCCATATGTAAATGATTTATGTTTGAACTCAGGAAATGATATAGAAGGGAAAAAAGGAAAGAAGATAGAAAATAAAAAAAGGGGGGGGGGGTGGGTTTGTTAGATTAGGGTTTAATTATTGCTGTCTTATTAAAAATAATTAATAAAAGGTTTCCATACTTTCATAGAACTGATCAGTCTTGTTTTTTAAAGAAAATCTAATCTTTTCAAGCTGAAGGTGGTGCATAATATCTTCTTAATCAGGACAGAGCAGTGAGGTGGATTTTTTTTGTTTCCAATTAAGCAAAATCAATCTACGTGCCAAGAGTGTAATAACTCCAAGCACAATACACTGATTTTTAGAGAGCTCCACAATGTCACTACTGGCACCGAAAATAGCCAAATTGGGTCTGGACCTCATCATCATCTTTAACCAAAATGACTTTCCCTCCCCCCAAAACCTCTTCTCTTCTGGAGTGATCCAACAAGATAATCCATTCCATAAGAACAAAAATTAAACCCTGCCCTGCATTTTTCTTGTTCCAGAAGCCGCTTTACTTATATATATATATATATATATATATATATATATACATGGAAAGAAAAGATGATTGCAACTTCAAACATGGGATTGGTCATGATAAAGCGCACTCACTGAGGCCGCAGATGAACTCTCTGAAGTTTATGAGCGCGTCTGCGTTGTGGTCCAGCAGACGGAAGACGCGCAGGGCCAGGTCGTCTGTGTGTGTGCCGCAGGCCCAGGGGAAGAGCAGTAAGATGTTTTCAGCAAACAGCACTTTGAACTGCTCCAGATCGATGCGGTACTGCTCCAGGTACGGCAGGCTCGGGTCGTGCCGGCTCATGGGGTTACTGGTGCTGCCCCAGTAACAGCTGGTCAGATGCTCAGCCTGATGGTCATAGATCATGCACAGGTCATGACACTCATGTTATACAGTCAATGAAGCCTGTATGTTTAAATGAGAATCCCCATCTTGGGACTGACCTTAAAGAGTGTATAAAGCTCCTCCAGCTCATCGATGCTGAAGGGTGTCTCTGTCACGATGGTGCGCACCTGCAAATCCAGTGGATGAGCCAAAGACATTAAACTCCCAGATCCTCTGACTGAGGGCTAACACTACACTAGTGTCAGTACGGAGAGTGTCTGATTACCACATTGCGTTTGGTGGTGTCCTCAATGGCCTGGATCACTCTCAGCCTCTGTTTGAAACGCATCTGCTCAATCACATCCGCCCGGATGGAGCCGAACTTCTGCACATCACAGTGAACATCAGCAAACATGCAACAACACATGAACACACTTTATGATATACAAGTTGACAACTGGAGATGAACGCACCTCATAGGAGCTGCGCACCAGTTTGAAGATGTCCACCTCAGGATGAGGCTCCCCGTTATCCGTCAGGAGAGAGTGAAGATGAGGGATTGGAGGAAGAGTGCTGTCCTTATTGGTCACGCTGTCCAGATACCTACAACACACATACACAAGCACACACACTCGTTTGAGTCAGCAGAACGAAGAAAATCAGCACCATCATCATCATCATCACTGTTTCATACATAGATCCTGCTATTCCATATATACTGTAGCATACTATATTAAATACACAAACCTATACACTTTGTAGTACACTATATACACATATACTACAGAATAATCCCTTTGTAGTACATTATATACACACACACTACAGAATAATACCTTTGTAGTACACTATATTCTACAGTATAGTCCCACACTATATACACACACATTTCAATTTAGTCACTCTGTAGTATACTACATACTAAAGTATAGTCCCTTTGTAGTACACTACATACACATACTAAAGAATAATCCCTTTGTAGTACACTGTATATACACATAGTATAGAATAATCCCTTTGTAGTACACTATATTCTACAGTATAGTCCCACACTATATACACACACATCACAATTTAGTCACTTTGTAGTATACTACATACTAAAGTATAGTCCCTATGTAGTACACTACATACACATACTACAGAATAGTCCCTTTATAGTACACTGTATATACACATAGTATAGAATAATCCCTTTGTAGTACACTATATTCTACAGTATAGTCCCACACTATATACACACACATTACAATTTAGTCACTTTGTAGTATACTACATACTAAAGTATAGTCCCTATGTAGTACACTACATACACATACTACAGAATAGTCCCTTTCTAGTACGCTATATACACATATTACATTATAGTCACTTTGTAGTACACTATAAACACATATACTACAGAATAATCCCTTTGTAGTACACTGTATAAACACATAGTATAGAATAATCCCTTTGTAGTACACTATATTCTACAGTATATTTTCACACTATATACACACACTACAATTTTGTCACTTTGTAGTACACTACATCCTAAAGTATAGTCCCTATGTAGTACACTACATACACATATTACAGAATAGTCCCTTTCTAGTACGCTATATACACATATTACATTATAGTCTTTTTGAAGTACACTATATACAGATATACTTCAAAATAGTCCCTTTGTAGTACACTGTATACACACACACACACACACTACAGAATAATCCCTTTGTAGTACACTATATTCTACAGTATAGTCCCACACTACACACACATTACAATTTAGTCACTTTGTAGTATACTACATACACACATACTACAGAATAGTCCCTTTCTAGTATGCTATATACACATATTACATTATAGTCTCTTTTTAGTACAATATATACACAAATACTGCAGAATAATCCCTTTGTAGTACACTATATTCTACAATATAGTCCCACACTATATACACACACATTACAATTTAGTCACTTTGTAGTACAGTACATACTAAAGTATATTCCCTATGTAGTACACTACATACACACATACTACACAACAGTCCCTTTCTAGTATGCAATATACACATATTACATTATAGTCTCTTTGTAGAACACTATACACATATATTACCATATAGTCCCTATGTAATACACTACATACACATATACTATAGAATAGTCCCTTTATAGTACACACTCAGACTATATACATTATAAAGTATGCTACACACACTAAATTTGCAGGATACTGTATACTCTTATATAGTATGTAACAAATAATAATTTTGCAGTTCACACATTTTTCTTATATATATGGTGAATACTCACTACACAGTTTACTAGAAACACTAAATTTCCAGTGTACTGTATACTCTATGTAGTATGCAGCATAAAATCACTTTTCAGCACACAGCATTAGCAAACTGTGCTTACAGAGTACATATACTCACTATATAGTATGCTATATACACAACATTTAGCATTCGGTATACTCATATAATCATATTGCATATAATCACACAACAAACCTGGTTTACTTAATACGTAGTACAATACAAACTTAATTTGCAGTATACTGTGTCCTCTGTAGTATGCAGCATAAAATCACTTTGTAGTACACAAAAAACACTGCTTACAGACTATATATACTCACTTTATAGTATGTTACATCCAATACATTTGCAGTATACTGTATACTAGTATTTAGTATGCTATATATAATCACCTCGGAACATAAACATGAAGTGCTTACAGACTATATACTCACTATGTAGTATACAACATTCACTTAATTCGCAGTATGGTATATACTACGCAGCATATGACTTTGCAGACCAGTACATACTGTATGCAGAATACTATGCATACTTACTAGACAACATACAGCCACATACTCATTATGAAGTATACCACACTTAGTATGCGGTTCTCCTACCTGCCCAGGATGGTCATGGCCTCTCCGTCATCTTTGCAGCTCAGCAGCTGATGGATGTTAGCGTCGAGGACCGACAGCGCTAGCTGGAAGATGACCTTGATGCCCTCGTAGAAGAAGCAGTCGACCACCACAACAGCGCTCTCGAAGGGCATGACGGACAGGAAGAGTGTGAGGAACCAGGACAGAGAGATGGTGGAGATGACACTCAGCGCCTGCATGCAGTCGTACAGCTGCGGAACGTAGACGTGAGCCAACTCCTCGAACACACCCTGGTCCACCAAAGCACCTAGATACACACAAACACACACAGTGCTCACAGATCTTCCTGGATGTGTGTCGTAGGGCACTATAAAAATTGTTTTATTTTTTCCCAAATTTACAATTACTGAAATCATAAAAACATACTTAATTCAACATCAATTTATTAAAAGTTGTTAGGGATGTATGAAATACTGAGGTTTTAAAATCTCAAACTCAAATAAAAAATTTTCCCAAATTCTGTTTTACATTTTACATTTTCTAGATTCTATTTTAATGGTTTAATTAAATCAAAACTTTGACAACTTAATAATTTATTAAATATTTTACCATTAATAGGGCCCTATGAAATTTTTTTTCTAAAATTCTGTTTTATTTTTCCCAAATTCAGCATTTTCCACTTTAATTTTTCTGGATTCCATTTTAATGGTTTAATCACATTTTACAAAAACAGTGCTTTATAATCCCCCCCCCCCCCCCCACAAAAAAAAATCATTTTTTATGGATTCATGATTTAATATAAATTTATTATCCAAAATGGTGATAATCAACTGAATGCATGAAACATTAACAATTTAATTATTCATTTAAAATGCAATCAGATGAAAATGAGTAAATTCCTTTTTTTGGCAAACAAAGTGCAGCACAACAGAGGTTTACTATTAAAATTAAAACATGTAAGAAACACAAGAAAGGAATTATATAACTTTCTTAAAAAAGTTAATATTATTATTATTATTATTACTTTGAGAACTACATTCTACACAATAACACTTGCGAAACAAAATTATTTCATTGTGTCATGGTGAGTCCAATTTTACTTAATTTTATATTATTTTATTTTGTAATATATTTATGCCTCAATTTCTTCAATTTAATACAAAAAATTCTGCTCATATTTTGTTTAATTTTATATCTTATTTTATTATGAATTCATTTGATTTTATTTTCTAATATATTTATGTCCTTTAAGACCTTTGAGTTTTTGTGTTTATCTGACGATAGTTTTATGAACTGAATTGGTGGAATACTGTTATAAGTGACTCTCAGAGCAGCTCTGGCGATGAAGTTTGCGTTTATAATAAGATGACAGATGCTGGAAACACTGTAAGTGTGTAACAGATGAAACTGCACCACTCATTCACACAGATACTGTACATGCAGAAGATGCAGTTTTAATATTACACAGCAGTCTTTTGTGGTTTAATGTTCACCGATACTAGTCCATGTGGTGATTTTAATTAATTGTACACTGCTACTTTTCATTTAAGAATCCAAAATCTGGTGGCTCGCTGATGCATTCGAGAAGCTGGATGATGCAGGAGCTCACCTACGACTCTGGTGTTGTAGTAGTCAGGAAGCATGCGCTCACATAAGGCCACCAGCAGCCAGAAGGCCTCTTCCTCTTTAGCGTACAGCAGCAGGACGGAGGTCACGATGTTCATGGCCTGTGGAAGACGACAGATCGGCGTTATGACCAAGCTGTGGGTGCATTTATTGCAGAAGGTGTGTTGTTGTGCATCGTACCTGGCAGTAGCCGATGTTGGGGTTGCGGAAGGCGTATGCAGTAAGGACTCGACGCAGAGCAGCGATGCCCATCTCGTTCTGAAAGGCTGGATGCTCTGGAAGAGAGCGGTGCAGGTCTCTCTCGATCTCTTCGGTGGCCAGATTATATTTCCCCATCGACTTCTCCACCAGGTCCTCATAATAACCAGGATGAGTGGCCATCTCATTAATCGCCCCTGTACACATCAATATACACACTTAAACAACCAAACAATCAACTTAGAAGCAGCACTGTCAAACGATTAATCGCGATTAATTGCATTCAAAATAAAACTTTTATTTACATAATATATGTGTGTATATTTATTACGTATATATAAATACACACACATGCAGTATATATTTTGAAAATATTTCCATGTATACATTTATATTAATATAATTTATATTATATCTAAATATTTTAAATGTATAAACATAACATATTTTTCTTAAATATATACATGCACGTGTGTGTAGAGATATATGTGAGCAGCTTGGGCATGTAATTCAACAGAGTAGTTTAACATAAGCTGAGCTGCTTTAAATCATGGGAACCTTGTAGCTTCGCAAGTTTCAAAGTAACTTCAATCCCGTGATTTCATCACGTTGTAATGTTGCTAATGCAGAAAACTGTGAAGGAAAACAAGGCAGCTATTTGTTTACTACCACAGAAGTGTGCTTGTGCAGTCATGTGTTTCAGTTTGTGCACTGGCCTAGACAGCTTTGAAGTGTGCATGTGTGACTCTTCTGAATAAGGCTCTCACATCTCACAAACAGGAAGCAGTGCTGTATTAGACAAACAGGTACGTGCGCTCAACCACAAAACAACCGCACAACAAAACAGGTGCATGCACACGTAAAAAAAATGTGTAAACACCTTTCAACATGTCCAGGATTTTGTTTCAGATTGCTAATGTCTAGTGCAGTGGCTGGTTTTGCTTCAGGATCCAGATTTTACTTGGAACATTAAGTGCTGATAATTGTCTCTTGCATAAAACTACAATAAAATATGTTCTTAAAAATCAAATCTTAAATGTATTATTATTTTATTTTCATTATTTAAATATAAAAAATATATTTTTACCAACAAAAAATATTTATTCATACTTACATACATGCATGCAATAATTGGCTGCATAAAAACATCATGCAACCATGCAAATCATATTTAATGTAGTCTGGATCATATTTTCTTTTACCGCATATTTCGCTCACTTTTTGCAGAATGAGGTTAACACAGCTTGTTCATCTTGGCATCTATTTAATCTGACTTGCTTCAACAAAATGACAGATAAATGTGTAGAAACTAATTGGCCACAGGCTCTTATATATCAACAACACGAGATATCATTGAAGGTGATAAGACTTAGTTCTTTTTTGCTTGAATCCAGTCTTGCTGTTCTCGCTGCTGTCTGTGAGCCAGGTGTGGGATGCATGACTCACCAGAAAACAGGAGCCAGAGCTCTCCTCGCATGTTCTCCGGGATGCCCTGCAGCACCAGCTCTTTGGTCTTCTCCGTGCGGTACATACACACTCCCTGGCCGTATTCGGTGAAGTGATTCTTCCAGGCCTGCTCCTTCAGAAACTCTTTAGCCTGAAAACATGAGTATAAAGAGAACGACTCATCTGCTGTCCTGACTTCAACTTCACAAGTGCTGATGTAGGAAACTCTGACTTTAAAAACTAAGCGCTGGCAAAGAAGCAAAGCCAGTGAACCGTGTACTTCATTAACTTTCTATTCTCAAATTTAAAAGGTGGTGCATTTAATGTTCACAAAAGCTTTAGATTAGACAATCTTGCAAGCAAAATCCCCCCAAAAATGACTACAATATTATTCTGAATGCAAAAGTATACATCTTTGCAAGATTTACATGCATTTTTCTCTCATGCACTGATACTGTGACTAAATTAACACAGTGTAGTAGTTTTAAAGTGAATGACTTGGATAAGCAGGTTTTCAGGTCATTTGTTGCAGGTTCAGCAAACAAAACGAAGTGTACCCGGCCTTCTCGTCAGTTGCACTTCCTGTGTGGGTCCAACTAAAATATCTACTTTAACCACAACAAACGCAATAAACTGCATCTGACTTGAGGCTTTGAACTCTGACTGGAAGATGCGTTCAAATGCTGATAAACACACACCTGTGACTGCACCTTTTTTTTTACTTTAAATAAAATGTTAACTGAAATAATATATGAAAATAATTAATATTAATAATAAATAAAAATATGTAATTAGTATTTGTATATTATTATATTTATATATTAAAAATAAAAATATAAAAATAAATTATTTTATATATACAATAAAAATAAAAAATACAAAATATTTTTATTAAATTAAATAATTAAATTTATCTAAACTTAATTAAATAATTTACATAAAATAATAAAAATGACTAAAAACTTTGCTTAATGAACTACAACTAATAATAAAAATGACTACAACTTAATGAACTACAACTAATAATAAAAATGACTACAAATTACACAGACATTTAATAAAAATAAATCAAAATACAACTAAAATTAAAATGAAAACAAAACACGTAATTTAATATATTAACAAATACTATAACAGTACATCAAAAATACTAAAATAACACTAAAAATAAGATGCTGTGTTGTTTGTAAACAGCTAATAATTAAGCTCAAGAACTGTTTAACTTCACATAAGATTTGTTTACTCTGATAACTAATATTAATTTATAAACACAAATATAACTGTTGGTGTCTTCCTGTTGTTTTATAATAGCAATAAGCCACTCAAGGTCATGTATGGCAATGATTTTTTTAGGGAAAAAGGAAGCTCTTAATCATGGTACAGCCTCTTACAGTATTTGTCAGGACACATTTCTATTCTACTTATCCTGTTGATTTGTACCAGTTTGGGGTTGAACTCCTCCGGGGACCGCCGGCGGTACATGGTCATCAGGGCTTGTGTCGCAGTGGGAACCCTGCTATCATTGAGATTGAACTGTCTGTCACTGTCTCCCTCAGAGCTGAGAGCGCTGCGCTGGGGACTACAGGACAACACACTGCCCTGCTGAGAGGACACCTGCACACAGCACAGCACAAGAGATACATGTAATAAATAATAATAAGACATATATTCTGAAATATGTTTTTTTTTTATTAAGAATTATTAAACATATCACAGTAAAGACATTTATAATGTTGCAAAAGATTTATATTTCTGTTCTGAACTGTCCATTCAGAAAAGAATCCTGTATCTTTAAATATGAAGCAGCACAACTGTTTTCAACATTGATAATAATCAGAAATGTTCTTGAGCTGCAAATCAGCATATGATTTCTAAATGATCATGTGACTCTGATGACTGGTGTGATGATGCTGAAAATTCAGCTGTATTACAAAAGAAAATTTAAATTGCAATAATACTTTACAATATTACTGTTTTTGTTGCATTTTGATGAAAAAATGCAGCCTTTCTTTTAAAAATACTTTAAAATCTTTAAAAAAAAAAAATCAGGATTCTTTAATAAATAGAAAGTTTAAAACAAAATAAATTACTTTAAAATAAAAAACAATATTACTGAGTAAAAACTGAATTGTTTTCTTTAAAAGAAAAAAGAATATTAGTGATAAATACAAGTAGATTAATACACAGAGCTGTTCCTACCTCGTCGTCTGAGCTGCTGAGGCTGCCCGTGGTTTCCCGCTCAAAGTAGATTTTGGAGGTGGTCTGCTGCAGGAAGTCCGAGATCCTCTGCACCAGGAAGTCCCGGTCTTTGAGGTTGGCAAAGAGGAAGGTCATTTTGTTTTTGGTGCTGATTGACAAGGGGCTGGGAAGGACGTTACAGCTATCGGCTTTCTCAACGATGGTCACCTGGTGAAGAAGGATGCAAAATGCAACTCACAACCCATTTTACTTCCACGAAGTGTAAGAATTAAAAATGTCGTTATGCTGCAGGAACTGACTGGACTGTGAAAGATGGTGGAGAATGCATGATAAATGCTTGATTAAAAACACAAAAATCTAATTAAAGTTGACTGTTTTATGTGTGTATGCTGAGTCTTGTCATGAGTTTAGGATGGAGCGGCCGGCGTGACGCACCTCTCTGAGCGGGATAATCAGACTGCAGGCGGTCTCCTCTTTACTGGTGAAGCAGATGTAATTAGTGGAGACGAACATCTGTCCGAGGATGTGCATCTTGTTGAAGGGGGTCCATAGCGTGCAGTCTGTGTGACCGTCCAGTTTCTCGTCTTTCGGCAGGCGGAAAAGTGCCCGGTATCGCTCGCTTTTAGCCCTGGCGTCCAAATCCCTGAAGTCAGAAAAACAAATATAGTATTGAAAAAGGCCGCTAAAAGTTTCCTAAACCCCTTGTAAATGCATACAGTGAACTAAACTCTACAATATTGTCACTTTACTATAAGCCTTGTTTTCTTAAACAAATTAGCAAAATTATTTGAGTTTATACATAAACCTAAAAAAACTATCTGCAAATGGGATAGGAAAAATACACTCAATTTAAAAGGAAAACAAGTTTTGTTTTCTTATCTCATTGGCAGATATTTATTATTATATCTTTATATATACTTCTTCATTATAGTCACTTCATATATTAAATTATTTAGCTCCTAAAATAAATGTAGCTAATAAAATAGGCTATAAATAAGCTTATAAATATAATAAATAATAACAACAAAAATTCTTGTTTAGAAAATAATTTTTCACATCACAATAAGAATTTTATTTAATTTAAATTGATTTAAACTGATTAATTAATTTACATTTATTTTGAATTTATTTCACAGTAACAGTAAACATATCACTATAATTATAATAATTCTAATTATTTTTTGCAAGAACAAAAAATTACAACAATCAACAACAAAAAAACAAAAACATTAAAACGACAGCTTTTATTTTATTATATAATAAATTAGTACTTCAAAAAAAAAAATAGTAAATTAGTACTTCAAAAAAAGTACTTCACCAGGTGCTCATTTAATAAAATAAGCAAATAAGTTTAAATAAATGTAAATA
The DNA here is from genome assembly GCF_018340385.1 of Cyprinus carpio. Classification (NCBI taxonomy): domain Eukaryota; kingdom Metazoa; phylum Chordata; class Actinopteri; order Cypriniformes; family Cyprinidae; genus Cyprinus; species Cyprinus carpio. Next base: position 36,735,351 of record NC_056597.1, on the reverse strand, counting down.
AATAAGTTTCCTCTTTTAAATAAAAAATATTTGTTTTTAATCATTATGGACATAATGGCAAAAGATGAATTTGCAGCAAATGAACAAATGTGTATATATATATATATAGAATATTAAGATGAATATTTCTTCGTAGCTTTGTAAACATCTGGTGTTTAATTGACCTCCTAACACTGCTTTCTAGCATCACTTGATCTGGATTGATCTACTTTATCTTCCTGAGTGTTGCGGTCACAGACCTTTTGAGGGCCGACACTTTCTTGGGCGACTTCTTCTTGAGTTTGGGCAGAGAGCGGTCCTGCTCGAAGCCCTTGTTGTCCAGCAGCTGTCTCATGGCTATGTTGGCGAGCTGCTCCATGAGCTTGAAGGTCTCGTTGATGTTGAGGAAGACGGAGAAGACGTGCTCGCTGCAGCGTGTGCTGACGCGCACCATGTCCGGCAGCAGCAGCGTGGCGTTCTTCTCCAGCTGAGTCACGTCAGCCCAGCGGATCACCAGCTTAGCTGAAACAAACCACCACACACACAGTCAAACGGAGGAAACATTAAGATCTGCTTGTCACCCTGCAGCACAAAAGCAGTAATAACTAGCACGGCTATATTTGTACAGAAGCAATAGCCAAAAATACATTGTATGGGTCAAAATTATAGATTTTTCTTTTTGGCCCAAAATCATTAGGATATTAAGTAAAGATCATATTTCATAAAGATATTTTGTAAATTTCCTACCGTAAATATGCAAAGTAATATGCATTGCTAAAAACTTAATTTGGACAACTTTAAAGGTGATTTTCTCAATATTTAGATTTTTTTTGCACCCTCAGATTCCAGATTTTCAAATAGTTGTATCTCGGCCAAATATTGTCCTAACAAACCATACATCAATGGAAAGCTTATTTATTCAGCTTTCATACTCAATAGCCACTTACTGTACACACTGTAAAGTTTCAGGAGTGATAACCACATTTACATACAGTGGTAAATCTCATTCATTATTGCTTTGTGTGAGTATGGCTATATTTTATAGTATGACTATAACAGAATTATATTTTGCAATATTTTGCCTTCTCACGCATTCAGTATCCACTATTATTATAAAAGTACAATGACCAAAGACTCGTTATGTTCTGCAACTTTACTGTCACCAGAGCCACTGTGTTCGGGTTGAAAGTGGAAATGTTCTGAAGGCTGCGTTGCAGAATGTGCTCTTGAAGGGTTGCCAAGTCCTCTTATTATAAACAATACTTATTAAATGACTTTGGGCCTGTTGTTTAGTATCGGCTTGGCTCATAATGCGACCCATTTTATGGAGATAAAAAAGTAGGCAGGTGCAAGTCATGATATTTTGGTATTTGGCTTATTTGTAAAGATAACACATCTGGATCCTAATTACAGTTTTTTTTTATAGCAATATCTGGCAACACTGAGTCAAGACTCATCTTTCCCTTTGATTTCTTGCACCACAACTCTGATATGCGTTTAAATAAATCCTTAACAACTACCTGTTCAGTGCAGTTCTGCACACACTGTGCAGAATTTCTGTAAATGTGGTTGCCATTACCTGCATTTTTTGGGAGTTAATTCATTTGTAGAAAAAACACCCTCACCCTCTTTCCCGAGCAGGTAGGAGTAAAAGCAGAGGTGGTTGATGCTGAGGTACAGCCAGCCCTGCCGCGGCACCTTGCCCTTCCAGTAGCTGCAGGAGTAATAGTTGACCAGCTTCTCCTCCTCCGGCATGACGAAGAGCTTGTGAAACTTAGCAATGGCCTCCTTAAACTTATCCGTGTCATCATCCTCTCTGATATCATGGCTTTTGTTGTATTCGGCTATAATGCCCTGCATACAAACACACACCTATAAGTGCTTCGGCTTATAATGAAGCATCAATTAAATGAATAGCGTGTTTAAAATGCTAATGTGTAACCTGTATTTTGCCCTTGACGAAGGTGGTGATGTCATTCTCGTTCTCGAAGATGGAGAGCGTCTGCAGCAGATTCTGCTCCAGCCATTCCCAGTTCTCTGTGATCTCCTTACGAGAGCTCCCTGCCAGAAACAAAAGCCGCTGCGTCGTCAAATAATACTAATCCAGGCGTTTGGGATAATGAATTTCATTTGAAGTCTTTATCTGCAGCGACTTGATTTGCTCAGAACTGAACAGCAGATGGGGTCGGGTTCTTGTTTTAATTAGCTCTGTGTTATAGCACAGCTCTCCTCAGGCAATTAATCAAACTCATTACTGGCAAGCCAAATGATTAATTAAGAGCGTTCTGTGACGAGTCCCACGCAATTATGTAAAGATGGAAATTACAATTATTTAAAAAATAAACTATCTACGCTCCATCTGCACTTTTAATCAAAACTCCCAAAAACAAACAAATACATTTAATATATATATATATATATATATATATATATATATATATATATATATATATATATATATAATATATAATATATATATATATATATATATATATATATATATAAAGATTCAAATAAAATTAAATATTATTAATAAAATTAAAAATAGAAATTAAATGTAAGATTTATAATTTTATATTCATAATATGCACATATGTGTATATGTTATAATAATATTAACTTCATTTAGCTGTTTATAATATCTGAAAACCAACAATTTATATTAAATGTTAAATTTAATCTCAATATTATTTTATATTTATATACATGTAAATTTAATATTAGATATTATTACTAATAACATAAAATTCATTTAGTTGTTTTTGTCTATAGTAATATTAGTTAATTTAACATTAACATTATAATTTATATATGTGTGTGTATACACACACACAATTATTTATTAATACATTAATTTTTTTATCATGTCTGACTACCAAAAATATATTTAAATAGTAAACAAAAACAATAATATTAATATTAAATTTTAAATGTATTAATATTATAATTTTATATTTATAATAAAGGCATTTTTTATATTTAGATTACTTATCACTTAGATTTAGAATTACTTATATATTTATACAATTATTTCGTTTTATTTATTTATTGTACAACTTAAATTTACACTGTAAATGAAGTCTACGATTATTTCTAAAAAAAAAAAATTCCAATAAAAAGTCCCTATGTACAGTCAAATCCTTTCACAGAGCATATGCACATCTGAACAGGCACACGGGTTTCTCACTTAAATAAAGAGATTTACCAAATGGCTTGCAGCTAGCAGAGTAACAGCTTGTGAAATATGAACCAGCATTCGCAGTCGCCTGTAAACCAGATTAGCTGAGAAACAGAGCACTCTCCGCTCCTCTGGGAAGCCAGTGCTCTCTTTTAGCTTCACACATAATGCTCTGGGCAGGGGCTGGACGCTCTTACCGTAAATACTGTGGGATGACCATACAAATCTGACTGATATGGTCATCTTGCATTCAACTCCATGTTGTATCAACCATTAATAGCATGTTTTTTTTTGTTTTTTTGTTGTCTTACCGTTTTCAACTCTGCATTTTCACGCTCAATATGTCTCCAAATATTGCTTTAAATTTTTAAAAATTTTTTTACTGAATGTGTATTTGTCTTTGTAAAGCATAGTTTATTTTTAGAGTATTATTTTTGTATATATATTTTTATATATATATTTGCAATAATATTTACATTTTTTTATTTATAATTAAAAGTATTTTTTACAATATTAAAATAAAATAGTGAAATATTTAAGAGGCTGTTGCGCTATTGAAATTAGCATCAAAAATCATGAAATTTCTTTAGCATCGCTACTGACTACAAAAATGAAAATTTAGGTTTTTTGACAAAACTACTTATTTCTTTAAGTGTAAATAACATTAATCACTCTTACACAAATACATCTACCATGCCAATAATTGCACAGAAGAATCTATACCGGTATGATTTAATTAGTTGTTTCTCTTTTCATTTTTATAACAATTTTTACTTGAAAAAAATGAAAAAATACTGAAGGCTACTTGCCATTGTTTTAATGCATTATTTAATTAGAATTATTACTCTGCAGTATGTGTACATAACATATACATAATATGTGCTAATATCATAAATCACTTTTGCACAAATATATCTACCATGTTAATAATTGTATAGTAGATTTTATATTTTATTTAATTTATTTATTTTTGTATTTTTGCCATTGTTTTAATGTATTACTAATTTAAATATTATTAATTTGCAGTAATATTTAAACAAATGTATTTGTATTTAGAATTATAAGTTAAAATATAAACTAAAAATATAAAATGAATAAAAAAAAAATAGAGCAATAGTCCACTACTAAAAAATAATGTTGCAATAACAATAGTTGTGAAACTGGTACTGAGAATCTTTACTGAAAATGTTTATAATTTTAGAGAACTATTACTGGTATTGCTCTAACTACAAAAACTTTGGTATTGTGACAACTGAATGCAGTTGGCGTAATGCAGACCTGCGCAAAATATATCTACCATAGTAAAAAAGCTCTAACCCATTTGGGTTTCAGTGTGCAGTGTCCTGCTGCCTAATATCTGTGTTACTCAATAAACAGAGCAGCTCTCATCTTAAGTGCTCTTAATTGCACATTAACCGCACTGCCCTGCGTAGTCCTGCACAAATACAGATTCCTAACAAATGCCATCTTTGCTAAAACATCGATTCCTGCACTGAAGTTTTCAATGTCTGAACTGAAGTTACACTGAGTAAACATCATGTTCAGCCGGCATCGTTTAAAGGAAAAGTGGAGATTGATTTCTGACTTCAGCTTGCACTTTAGAGGCACTAGAGCATGAGGTAATGCTCCGGCAGCGAGCGGACATCAGGGAGCAGAGTACTCCAGAACGGGAGGCGGCGGGGGGTCGGAGGAAGTATGTTACCGTGGGCGATGGTCCAGTAAACCAGGGAATCGGGGGTCTGGTAGAGGATCCTGTATGGGGCCACACGGGCGCTCGAGTCCAGCACCACGTCAAGAGTACCAACCAGCAGACCTGTGAGAAAACAGACCACACACTCAGAATGACCACTGCATAAAACTGACTAAACCAACAGTACTTAGAAAACAAGTCCACACAGACAAAGATACCTGGTTTTTTTTTTTTTTAAACCTAGTTTGATTTATGAAATAGTTTCAGTTTTTAATGTTAGTTGTGGTATCAGTTTAATATTTGGGAATATTTCCAAAGTTGTTTGTAAAATCTTATCTTTCATCATTAGACTCGTGTTGTAATCTTGTGATCCTTGTCTTGGGACTTGCAAACATGAGAAGGTTAAGAAAGAGATGATTTAATATCATCCCTGATTTAAGCTTTAGCAACAAAAATGGTATTACAGTTGGTAAAGTTGATTCATTTTAGTGAATCAGTTCAAAATGTTCGTTTCATTGAAGTGATTCATTTTAGTTTTGCCTCTTTTCAGTCTCTTAATGCAATCTGTGGGTGTTTGGTCATAACAATGGTTCCTTTGATCAATCTTTTTACTCAATATAACTAAAAATATAATTTTTATATTATATTTTTCTAAAATGTATTTAATGATACTATTCAAAAGTTTGGGTTTATTTAGATTTTTTTTTTTTTAAAGAATATCGCTATAGCATCGCTATCAGAGCATCAGACACCTGCAAAACCTGCAGATCAGAGGAGGAGCTATTCATCTCCAGCACTCATTCTCACAAAACCTACAACGCTTTCACAATCCAGTGTGGATCAGGCAGGTTCAGCCAGTTTGAACATGCACAAGCAAAAATGGAATTTGAGACCATTTAATTAATCATGCACAATAAGACCAGGAATGTGCATTATGAAAGTAAACACCCATGAGGCTGTTTTTGACACCACAGATTTTGCCAAAGTTAAATATGTGAATCAGGATCCTCTGAACAAATCTTGTTTCCTGTTTCTGCCTGAGCTTGTATGTGCACTAACTAACACCCCCCTCCTGAACAAATGACTTTCCGTTCCTGCTTTCATATGCTTGGATGAGCCTCGGTTTCCTTGGTTGCGAAACAAGAGAGCAGAGATTTGAGAGTACAGTAAGGATCACGTGATCTATTCAGTGGCAGAGCCCTGCGTTGAGCGCTGTTTAAGTGCACATCAACAACATTCAGTTCATTCTTAAATAAACTGTTTCTAGTTCCAGTATTTCAAGTTCCTTTGACAGACAGAACCAAACAACTGCCTTCTTCTCTCAAATAATTGACATATTTCATGACATGGCATTCCATAAGCCTCTTTTAATATTGATGTATTTTCAGAAAAAAATACATATATTATTGATATATTTTAATACGATTGATAGAAATTATTTTACAGACACATTCAATTACATTCAATTCAATCTCTCCAATAAATATTAAATATCCTATTCTTGGATCATGAATATTAATTAAGCTGCATGACTGGACAGTCCCGAAAGGTTTCCAAGCAACTCCTGCCAGAATTGATATTAACACACTTTATGGCTCAAATTCACACTGTTACACAGTAGCAAAGTCGTTTAACACTGTCTGTTTTCTATTAGGGTGCAATCACACTAGATTACCATCAAGAAAAATCACTTCACACTCCACAACGAATACGACCAACAGGATATAAAATCAAACTCTATAGGGTTTTTGTTTTTAACAAATAATGAAAAAAAAAAGGTATGAATGAATGAAAGTGACATACAGCCAAGTATGGTGACCCATACTCAGAATAACCCATCCAAATTTAACCAACACACACAACAACCCAACACACACACGGAGCAGTGGGCAGCCATTTATGCAGCGGTGCCTGGGGAGCAGTTGGAGGTTCGGTGGTATTGCCAGCCCGAGACTCGAACCCACAACCTTAGGGTTAGGAGTCAAACTCTCTAACCACTAGGCCATGACTTCCCTACGTAAAGTTAAAAACATACCATCTATACCAAACAGCATTAATGTTTGTTGTTATTGTTAACTAACATTTTTGTTCATTGAAATAAAGCCAAAAATATAAATATTAGATGAAAAATGAACTAAATAAGTGGACGTAAAAGTACTAAAATTACAATAAATATCACAAAAACTACTAAAAATGACATAAAAACATACATTTAAGGCATACATAAAACTACTCCTATTAATATAAAAAACTATTCAAAATATTAATAAACACTATAATAGCATATAAATAATATTTAAATAACACTGCATGTTTGTATTCCTTGTGTTGAGGTCAATCTGCAATGTTTAGATCCTCTTTTGGTCACACTGCTCAGTTCGCACTGCACATTGCCTACTATTTAAAAAAAAAATATGAAACAATAAATAACAATAATCTTTTCCATAGTAGTATTGTACATTAATGTCACAAGACCTCTTTGTGAACATGTTTAATTCAGCAAGTGGCATCCAGTCGTTGTGTTTATAAAATAGAAAAATTCTGCATTTTTAATCCATTGCTTTTCAACCATTTGCACATGGATGGTCCAGTCGAGCGCACTGCATTATGGGAGACATTTTGACCACTGTAGTAGGGCGTGCTACACTACATAGCCTTTTACAGATATGCTTGTGTTTCCCTGTTGGCATATATGAGAATCCTGGGAACACAATTCAGTCAGTCCTGTGATTCTTGTAAGGATGCTTGGATAAGGAGTTGTGGGAGGAACATTTCATTGTTGTCTTTTCTCATTCTAAATATAGAACGTTCTGCTCTCAATTGAATTCATCTCCGCTCTGACAAAAACAGCCTTACCAGCACATGGACAAAATCAATATTCTCCTGAACAGCATCAACCTGATACAACTGTATTGAATAGCATAAAACACAAAGAAGCTGTTGACTTCACCAGTATTTAGCCTAAGAAAATACATTTAGGCTCCTTCTGGGTGCATGCAGACGACTGGGCCTGTGGATAATAGATTATGATGCATTGATGATGAAGATGAAAATTAGAGATCAACTGATATTGATATTTTCTTCTTTTCTTTTTTTTTACCGAAAATTTGCATGTTTATGTCCCTGATAACCGATATGTGGAATCTGCATTTATTGTTTTACTTCTGTTTTATTTCATCATGCACTCATTCAAGCCAGTTTTATTTTCAAATTATGTAAAGTTACGTCTTTGGGACATGATTTGACAGATTACTCGACTATTTTGTAGCGCCAAGCTTAAAGTACAGATCAAGCGTTTATGTAACGCACTTCATTTGTGCATTAACCGCAATTATGTTAAATAAAGTTTAGTAAATAAAGCAAAGCAAGTTACTTTACATTTGAACAGGTTCATAATGGCAGTCTTGCGTGCAATTCTCCATTTATTGTTGGATTCGATATTAGTAAAAACCGATATATGTTTATGGAAAAATGCAGGGAAAATATTGGTAAAACCGATTATCGGTCAATCTGTTGCAACTGTTCTGGATGTCTTGATAAAATTAAATTAAAGTATGTTTATGTTGGTTTAAAATTGCACTAGCTACAATCTGATCGTTCAAAAGTTGCTCTTTTTAATAGCTCACTACTATTTTTTTAAGTATTTATCATTTAGGCATCATCTTTGTCTTAAATGTTTTTCATAAAATGGCTTCAAAATAGACTCAAATGAGTCGGCTGTTGAGCGTAGAGCTATAAAAATAACACATAGATTATAGCTCGATACATTTCTTGTAAGAATCTGATGAGTTCCTATGGAGACCATTGGAAAGAGAATTAAGGTAATAATACCAAAACAAAAGTGGCTGTTCAAAAGCATTTGTTCTCAATGAAAAACATGTGAGACATTAAGGAGATCTTAGCGAGATCTCGTGTGATTTTTTGTTCTTAAGGGTAAATAAATGGAAAAATATTTACACATGTAAAGAATCAAAAAATAGGAAAACTAATCATAAACCAAAACAACATAATCATTACCCACAACACTACATCTTCTATTAAAAATCAACTTCTCAACAATTAAAAATTAATGTCTGAATAAAGATATTTGGTTAGTTTGATGTTTGTAAACACATACACAAACATATACGTTGCTTTTTTCCTAGTACTTCTGGCCGAACGCCGGCTACCCAAGACTCTGTGGGTCAGTCTGCTGGGCCGTGCCAGGCTCACCGACTCTCACTGGCACACAGCTCGCACATTTATGTAACAATGACATCATCTTCCCTCGCTAGTGTACGCTTTGTGTCTGTCTTTTCTCACTGACAGACACAAAGAGGAAGATGCACAAATACCGGCAACGTTTCGGCCCTAACAACCTCGATCTCTGCTATTCACTACGAGTTATATCCGTAAGCACATTATTTTTCCAGAACTCCCTTCAAGGCTCTAGCACGATATCTGTCAATCAGTGATAAAGAGGCGAACGCCACATATACAGCACCTGTCCAGCTATAAATACAGGTCAGCTCACCAGGTGAGGTCAGTAAAGCGTATTTCACAACACCAAACCAGCTCAGCTTCCTGTCCTGAGGCATTGAGAATAAACTGAACCTTACTGAGCCTGTCTGGTCACTAATATCATGCTAGGAGTTTTATATTGGGTTATTGGATGCATATATCAGCCGGACTGATTAACTGGACCATATTTGGCCATTTTGATGTTGTCAAAGCAATATAAGCAATATTTAGGTTTTGTAACTAAGTCTAAGAACATGAAAATGAATGTTAATTTCAGCAATTTTCCCAGTCATCAGTCAACCTTAACTCTCTCGATATTAGTATCAGCCATTGAAAAAACCCGATCGGTCAACCACGGGCACATTAAAAACATCCCACAGAAACAACAATGAGCCATTTCTATGGTGCTTGAATGCATCTGTACATCTCTTGAATGGCCTGTTCACAGCAGTGATAGAAATAATATGACTATGAGGCTGTATAAATCCATTAAGTCTATATTATGCACAATCATACATAGGCACAATCATCAAATATATACTCGATTCTGACTGATCAGTCATGGTATTGTCCAGGGCAACTGAATGGAAACCAACTCTCTATTAATATCAAATCAGAATATTTATTGTCCATTCAAAAGACTTTTAGTCTTTTTTTTTTTTTTTTTAGAATTTTCTAAAAATCATGCTTTGTACAAACGCTCAAATAATGCTAATAATGTCATCAATTGTGAAAATTGCTAAAATATTTTTAACATGAAATATAAAATAAATAAAGTAAATAAAAAAATCGAAGATTTAAAAAATTGTGAAAATGCTAAAATATTTTTTAAAAAATTAATAAATAAACTGAACAATATAATACATACGACCAAATCACATTACTGTAAAAATACATAAATAAAATAAAAAAATCGAAGATTTAAAACAATTTATTAGAGTATGTTTGATGAGAACATACGATTCAATGTGTTACTTTTCGTTTCTGTGGAATTATTTGTGGAATTTACTAGCAATATCTGAATGAAAACTCTTTCAATGTAAATCCTGTTTTATTTAGTGAAACCCGTCCACACTGGTAAGAGCGCACAGGTGCGTCTCCGTGTACGCGGCGTGACCAACAACAGCGCGCGTCCACCTGAGTGTGCAGGCATGAATGAACACATACACACACACACCTGTGTGTTAATAAGCTGTCATCATAAACAACAGGCGGTTGATTGAGTAAACACGGCTTTACCCGCGAGCCCTCCTCCGCCGTCTCCGTGGCCCTTTCTCTTCTGCAGGATGAAGTAGGGATTCGCTCTCTCTGTCATCCACAGCGCGCTGGCCAGCAACACCTCCTCAGGGTTCACCCACATCTTCTGCTCGGGTTCCTCACGAGGACATCAAACAAACCTCAGATGCGTGGTCCAGTATGGAGTCGCCGTCCTGAAGCTGATCCAAGCGTCACAAGCGACGGCGGCGGTATAACGCAAACTTATCAGCTGTCAGTAGAATATAACACTTACTGTACCGTGCATGGGGATAAATATTAAAATATGTCCATTTAAAAATGTGTACAGTCCTCCTGGAGCTCCTTGAGACGCGCGCGCACCTTACACTACACAAATAGCAGCATTAACACCTTTCTTAAAGGACAACAGCGGCTCCAGCGCCTACCGATGACTGACGGAGGCCGCGAAGAGCCGGATCGATGTATTCCGAGGGTTAATAATGAACGGTGAGGATAGTTTCAGCGTTTGAACGAGCACGCAAAATAAACAATGCTTGACATTTCAGCCGTGCTTCAATAATAATGCTTAACTCACTAGCGCCACTGCAGCGCACGTCATGGGCAGGCCATTGTGACGTCACGGCTGTGGGAGGGAAGCACGTTGATCATAAACAAAAAAACGACAGAAAGACAGACAATTAATTTTGACTAAAATAAATTGAAAAATATATTTAAGGTGTCTTAGGATTACAAACTGGGTTCAACTATAAATATAATAAATAATTATATTTTTCATATATATATATATATATATAAAAAAAAATACATATGGTTATATAATTTATAATCATAAGAAAAGTAGCATTTAAAAATCAAAATAAAAATATAAATTATTAAATAATTTATAAACATAAGAAAATAAACACACACGAACACACACAATATATATAGTATTTATGTATCTATGCATTGAAAAAAAATTAAAATATAATAAAAATATAAACACACACGCACACACACATATATATATAGTATTTATGTATCTATGCATTGAAAATGTATTAAAATATAATACAAATATAATTTTTTAAAAATTTGTATATATTAATTGTGTATAGATTTAATGATTATACCTATAAGATGTACAAGATTATATATGGTTATATAATTTATAATCATAAGAAAAGTGTGTGTGTGTACATTATACATTAATTTTTAAATATAAACTATAAATATAGTATAATTTTTCTATACTTAAAATATAATGGATATATATAATGTACATATTTTTTCAATTGGAATATATATAATATAGAGGATTATACATCATTATATAATTTATACCAAGAAAGCAACCTTTTATATCAAATTTGGCTAACTGGCTGATTTTCAAATAAATAATCATATCATGTTGTCATCTGGTTTTAAGTTTTACAACAAAACAACACAGTTTCTATTTCTGTAACTGACTTTTTATCAGGTTCATTGGGTTGAGGTGAAGCCCTTATGCTTCAAGTAAATAAAGCAGTATAGCTGTATCAGATGCAGTGTGTTGTTGCGTGTGGCTAACCGCTGTGTCAGTAGGTTTAACACCTCTGCTCGGCATCACAGGTGGGACAGGCTGAAGTTCAAAAGGACGAAGCAAAACAACCGCATAAACACCCACAGCGACAGCTTCACAGCATGAAAACAGAGGTGCGAGTGCCAATCAGGCATCCATTACTGCACTGTTGCTCTGGTGGTTTGTCAGCCACTGCAGGGTGAGAGCAAACCAGACTTTCCTAAACCAGACCGCAGCAAGAAAACAAACAAGCTTGTGTTGGCAGCGCTGAGGGGGTGCAGAGGAAACTCAACTGGAAAGTGCTGTGAACTTGGAATAAGTGATCATGTACAGTCAGTCACACGATGCTGTGTTGTCATGCTTAGATTACAGCTTAAAGATAAGAAAAAGAGTCTGTTACAATTTAGCCAATCAGAATTAAGTATTCCAGAGAGCCGTGTAATAAATGATACAGAACAAAAGCAGGATGTTATGTGTGCTCACGTCAACTTGGACAGTTTTATAATTCCAACAAATATTTCTTACAAAATACCCTTCAATAGTAAAGTCTGTGGAGATTCGCTCAGCTCTGAATGACTAATTTGTGTTGCATTTCTCACTCATTTTCTCACTTTATAAAGAAACTGTGGGACTTTTCTGGGTTGCATGGGGAACTAACTTACTTTTCAGATCAAAAAAACAGCTAAAAAAATCCTAAATGATGCATTGCAAGCATTACATCAAAATAACGTGAAATCAGAAACAGAACAGAACAAGAAAGGCTTTATTTGGACCTACAGTAAATGAACCTAGGCCTATGAATCACACATGAATCAGGCCTGTAATGGAAGAATAACTATTAGCAATATTTCAAGATGAACACTTACTGAACTGAAGCAACTTTGGTTTACTTAATTATCCATACAGAAATAGCCATTTTAGAAAAATCATATTAAAATGTGAGTATCAAATATCTTTGAGGAACATTTATTTGTTAGATCAGATTATATATATTTGCCCCCACACTGAAAACTACAGATCTTTTGATCATAAAACTAACCATTGAAGTCACCTTACAAAGACATTATTGGGAGATATAGAGTGAAAACTGATATTTACATGTATTTGATGTAAGTAATCTGCTTTACTGTTATAAAGATCTCACTGATTTAATTTTTCAGACTATTATAGGCATTACAGGGTAATATTAGGCTACTTATTCCCAAGACAGCATATTAATACTGTATATGGGTCAATATCACCATAGAGTGCCTTTCAACCCTCACAGTACTCAAAATTTTGGTTTTAATTTCCCATTCGCTTTATGTCATATCATAAATAGTAGACACTCAAGTACTATAGAAACATATTAGCTTTTTATATTCCTATTAGCTAATTATTATTTAAAATATTATTGTAAAATATCAAGATGACAGGATTGATCAGCACATGATGGGGTGGACACACAATGCAGAAGACACAAAGCATGACAAAATATAACAATGAAACATTTATTCAACTTTGAAAATAATAATAATAACAATAAATAATACAATTACATCCTCAATCACGTTGATATCACATTGCAAAATAACATGCATCCACTTACACAAAACTAAAAAATAATCTAGAAAATGTATCTAAAGAGCCAAATAATGCTTTTGCTATGAAGACAAACATACATTTTATGTTATGTTATCATGGCAAATGAGTTATTTATGTGCAGGACACCAAAAGGCACCTTACAGTGATACTGACCCACATGTTATTCTGTCATTATGAAATGTTTCTGCATTGTGAAAATCCTTGATTGAAGCCTTTACGTCAGGTTAGGGGGTGTTTTGAGGGTTTTCTTTATGGCTAATAACTTTCCCCCGCTAATGTCTGCTCACCACAACAACTTTACATTACCAAGAACGAAACAAAGAAATCTGTACTTTTTCTATTTTTGCTCGTATGACTCATCCATAAGAATATATGACTCATAAATGTCCTCAGTCTGACTGTTAAACCAGAGTGTTCCTGTTTTTGCACCTTGTTAATATTAAAGGACACATGTCTAAAACAACAATAACTGTGTTGTCTCGGTGGATGTTTCACTTCTGAAGAAGCTCATGCTGATGCAGAAGTTTGACAGCACACACTTCACATTATCAACAGAAACCAGCTGAGGCGTAAATGGAAACCCCGAGAAAATCACACATATGTATGCGGTCGGTTAAATTGTTCAGGCAAGGGACCCTTTAATTGGTGAATGGAGCAGGGTGCCTTTTACATTTTACTCATTGTATTGTAGATAGGTGTTAGAACATGGCCTTTCCCCCAAATGGGTTAATTATCATAGAAAAGAACAAAGTCAGCAGTTTCAGTGTTTCTACACCATTTGAGACGATCACATCCTGAGCAAATGCTAATGTAGAATGGAAACGGGTGTGTGAAACTGAGAGCCATCGCAGACAGTAAGGTGTCTGGACTTCATTAACATACAGGCATAACAGGAAGAAACGGCTTTTATTGGGGGCATGTAAACTGAAACAGGATGAAAGGGGTTTATTCAGCTGCTACTTTGTTACTGCTATATGCTGCAATAAACTTCATCATTGAGGTCTTCAATCAAAGTCTTCATCCTTTTTGTCTTACAGTATAATATATTTTAACATACGAGGGACATGTACATATCTGTTATTTTAGTATTATTTATAATCTGTTTTTGTATGTATAGCTTTTATTTATGTATTTAAATTTTGTATTTTCAGTTTTAATTTTAGTTTATGTAGTTTTAAATGCTATTTTATTATGTATGAATATTATTTAATTAGCTTAATTAGCTTATATATACACACATATATATATACATATATATATATATACATATACATATATATATATATATACATATATACATATATATATTTATAATTATATATATATACATATATACTTCGGTATTAAATAAACATTTTTACAGGTCCTTCTCAAAAAATAGCATATTGTGATAAAAGTTCAAACACTATTTTCCATAATGTAATGATAAAAAATTAAACTTTCATATGTTTTAGATTCATTGCACACCAACTGAAATATTTCAGGTCTTTAATGTTTTAATACTGATGATTTTGACATACAGCTCATGAAAACCCAAAATTCCTATCTCAAAAAATTAGCATATCATGAAAAGGTTCTCTAAATCGAGCTATTAACCTAATCATCTGAATCAACTAATTAACTCTAAACACCTGCAAAAGATTCCTGGGCTTTTTAAAAAACTCCCAGCCTGGTTATTACTCAAAACCGCAATCATGGGTAAGAGGTTAACCCAGAAGGGCCATCACTGACACCCTCAAGCGAGAGGGTAAGACAAAGAAAGAAATTTCTGAAGGAATAGGCTGTTCCCAGAGTGCTGTATCAAGGCACCTCAGTGGGAAGTCTGTGGGAAGGAAAAAGTGTGGCAAAAAACGCTGCACAACGAGAAGAGGTGACCGGACCCTGAGGAAGATTGTGGAGAAGGACCGATTCCAGACCTTGGGGGACCTGCGGAAGCAGTGGACTGAGTCTGGAGTAGAAACATCCAGAGCCACCGTTGCACAGGCGTGTGCTTTTGAACCAGAAAACAGCGGGCAGAAGCGCCTGACCTGGGCTACAGAGAAGCAGCAACTGGACTGTTGCTCAGTGGTCAAAGTACTTTTTCCGGATGAAAGCAAATTTTTGCATGTCATTCGGAAATCAAGGTGCCAGAGTCTGGAGGAAGACTGGGGAGAAGGAAATGCCAAAATGCCTGAAGTCCAGTGTCAAGTCTGGGGTGCCATGTCAGCTGCTGGTGTTGGTCCACTGTGTTTTATCAAGGGCAGGGTCAATGCAGCTAGCTATCAGGAGATTTTGGAGCACTTCATGCTTCCATCTGCTGAAAAGCTTTATGGAGATGAAGTTTTCTTTTTTCAGCACGACCTGGCACCTGCTCACAGTGCCAAAAACCACTGGTAAATGGTTTACTGACCATGGTATTACTGTGCTCAATTGGCCTGCCAACTCTCCGACCTGAACCCCACAGAGAATCTGTGGGATATTGTGAAGAGAAAGTTGAGAGACGCAAGACCCAACACTCTGGATGAGCTTAAGGCCGCTATCGAAGCATCCTGGGCCTCCATAACACCTCAGCAGTGCCACAGGCTGATTGCCTCCATGCCACGCCGCATTGAAGCAGTCATTTCTGCAAAAGAATTCCCGACCAAGTATTGAGTGCATAACTGAACAAAATTATTTGAAGGTTGACTTTTTTTGTATTAAAAACACTTTTCTTTTATTGGTCTGATGAAATATGCTAATTTTTTGAGATAGGAATTTTGGGTTTTCATGAGCTGTATGCCAAAATCATCAGTATTAAAACAATAAAAGACCTGAAATATTTCAGTTGGTGTGCAATGAATCTAAAATATATGAAAGTTTAATTTTTATCATTACATTATGGAAAATAAGGAACTTTTATCACAATATGCTAATTTTTTGAGAAGGACCTGTATGTATATATATAATTTACATTTCATTTTTCATTTACATTTTAGTTTATGTACTAGTTTTATTTTCGTATGTATTGATATTTTTAATAACCTTTTAATTACTTCGGGTTTCACTTTAATTTTATTTTTTATATAGTTTATAGTATATAGTTTAAGTTTTTACATGCTTTGGCATTAAAAAAAATATTTCTTTCTTTTGAATATCATCTTTAGTAACTTTAACACTTCGGTTATATGCCATGGCATCTATCCAAAAACTATTTGATTTGTTTGTTTTAGTTAACAACACTATATAACACTATAGGAAGTGGGAGACAGTTATGCATAATGTGCCTCCACTAGAGGGCAGTATGTCTTTGGGTAAAAATCGAACTAATATTCTGAACAGTAGCCGTAACAGATGCAGTGAAGCACCCGTAAAGAACAGAGCAGACGTTCATTCTAAGGAATCGGTTCATCCTTAAAACCCTCTTCTTCTCATGTGCAGAATTGGAATGTCCGATTCTTTCTAGTGAATCGATTCTCTCTAAATAGTTTGCTCTCTCTTTTGAAAATGTTGGAAGGTCCGGGTAACGTTAATGACACTTCATTAATAGTTCACGTATTATATATATCGATTATATAAATGATTATACAGTTTACTACACTGCATATTTTCCTGTTCGAGTTTCCAGAGTGTTTACATGTTTGATGTTTATTGTTCATTCACCCCCCATTTAAGTAACTCCAGCGTAGTTAGGCTAACTTATCTCTTTTCGTTTGTGCACTCTTAAAAAATAAAGGTGCTTAAAAGGTTCTTCACACCGATGCCACAGAACAACCATTTCTGGTTCCACAAAGAACCAATCAGTCAAAGGTTTTTAAAAGAATCATCTCTTTCTTACCTTTTCATAAGCTGAAGAACCCTCTTTCAACACTTTTGTGAAACAGAAAGGTTCTTCAGACGTTAAAGGTTCTTTATGGAACCATTTAGACAAAAAGGTTCTTTTATGGCATTGTGAAGCACCTTTATTTTTAACAGTGTAGATTGTAGTCTATAGCTAACTAGTTTTTTGACTGATTATCTTGTAACTTGGCAAGCTACAGTTTCACATAACTTCTCCACCACTCTTTTATACATGTATTAGATTTTAAGTAAATGTAATGTGTTATTAAAAGACATATTTTGCAGAGAGAGGAAGTGTGTTGCCATACAAAGGGTCATGTTAGGACAAAGGACTCAATTTTGGCAGCTGCATTGGCCAATAGACATATTTGGTGTTGGATGGGTGGATGGAACAATTATCTTCCTTTATGAGTTTCTTTCCACTAAGGAAAGAAACTAATTTCTGAAACAACTTGAAAGAGACTGAATGGCGACCCAATTTTCATATTCCTGAAACTGTCCTTTAAATGCCAGTAAATGAGGGTTATAAAATCACTTGGGAACTTATTAAAAATAAGTATGCTTGATGGGAGTTACAGAGGAGAAAACAAAACCATATCAAAACTACACCATGATTCTTCCAGTGAACATTAATGAAGAGGATTGCAGCCAGTAAGACAACACTGGAGATCCTGATAACAGAGACCTGGCAGGGACACGTTGAGACAAGTTATTGACATCCAACACAAAATGGCATAAAGCACATGATCCAAAATTGGCAGGACATCTAGATTTTTTGCAGCCAATTGGCTTTGGTTTAAATAATGGAAATCTTGTTTGCGCAATGCTGGGAACATCCATAACCATTGAATAATCAAGCAAGAGCACAAGCAGGGTGGCTGTAGGTCTATAATAAGGAACAGGACGGAAATCCAGGCCACGCTTTTGGGTTAGAACGGCCTTTGCAAAGCCCAGCTCCAACAAGCGGAAAGGCTATCGCAGATGAACCTATAAAGCAGAGGCTGTGTTTGAAGATCAGAAAAAACTGCCAGAACAGCCCAAGACATCACACATGAGTTTGATAGCGATGCCTTCTGAGATTAGGAAATGCTCTGGTATCCACCCAAACAGTCGCGCCACGGCTAAAAACTGTATTGTATCTGTTTCCCTGAAGGAGGGTGAGGCACATCCTGAATTACATTAAATTTGATGTTAAAGCTAAAGAAAGATAAAACACTGTTTTTTTCTGAAAACAATAAATAAAACACGAGGGGCTCTAGTGTATCCGAAACTTTCTGCCAACATGGTTTCTGAGGTATTCAGACTTTTAGTGTCAGGTTAATGTTAGGACAGCAACTAAAATAAGGTGACCTGCTGCATGAAGCCGGTTTGGGGTTTTTACCCAGCTAAGTTTGCGTTCAGTTTTAACAAACAAACACATATTATTCACACAAAGAAAGGTAGGCATTCATCAAGCAGAAATCAAATTTTTTTTTTTTTTTTTTGCTGTGGGTTACACATAGTAAAAATAATTTAACAAAAACGATAATAATAATACTGATATACAATTCTCCAAAAAGCACACTATGACAAATAGTAAACAGTAATCATTGCAAATAGCGAACAAATCAGAACAATAATACATTATTACAATATATATATATATATAAAACTGCAATATGAATTAATATTACATATTTAAATATAAAAATAATATTTGTAAATATAATATATATATATTTTTTACATATGACATTCTTAAACTGTTATTCTTAACATTTTCTCATTGTAATTCATTTTCGCACATTTTGTATATACTGTAATTACAAAATTCTGATGTTATTTTATGTTTGTGCTTTTGGAGATGAATCGTTATCCCTAATTATGCCTAAGATTTAGCTTTTTAGGCTCTTTTTGAGCAGAAAGTATGTGCATTCTGAAAACATTGCATGTTTGATTTTATTGCACTAAAAAAAAAAAAAAAGCAAATAGATTTACTGCAAAAACCACATTCACAAACCATGAAAGACATTTGGTGCACATTAAGGAAGGTTATCAACCGAATGCTAATGGTACACAGCAGCCTGGTTAGCATCCAATCGTTTCACAGGAAAACTGATATGCATATACAGAGTGTGCTTGATATATCAGAGCTTTCAGGTCCAGTGCATGACAAAAACACTGAAATAGCAGTTAGACAAACACTCACATACACACACACACGCGCACACACACACACACACACACACACACACACACACACACACACACACACACACACACACACCACTGCTTCCTTTAAAGGGGTCATAGAAGAAATATCACCTTGATGCAAACATAGTGCAAAATGTAGCTCTCAACACTTTTTGACGAATCTATCCAAACGTGTCCAAATGCTCATGTTTATATACGAACAGGGCATTTACATCGTCTTAAAGGCACAGCACGGAAATATTACGAATGAATTTCCCAAGGAGAAAAAATAAATAACAAATGCAAGATATGACCGCTTTAAAGGATTCCCAAAATTATTCCTAGACATTCCAGACAGACGACTTTAAACAATGAAAACACACTGGGACGAATTCACAAAACATATTTAAGAATATAATGCTTCTTAACTTCAGAAAAAAAAAAGTTTAGAATATTTTGTAAAAACTTCTTATGAATGTTATATTTTTTTCTTATTACAAACTTAAGAAGAAATAAAATTCTTGAAAATGTTTTTCTTTTGAAAAAAAAGAAGTTCTTAAAAACAAAACGTTGAGTGCTGAACTCTGATCAAGCCTGTGGCAATGACAATATTGTATGTGCTTTTTCAGATAAGAACAACATCTGCTTAAGATTTTTTAAATAATTGATTGCACTTTTTTTTTAACACAATTACAAACTTTTTTGAATTTTCATGGTTTTCAAGAACTGCACATTTTTCAACATTTTACAAACGTAGAATTTTTCAACATTGAAATTGATTATTAGAATTTTTAGAATTCTTATGAACTTTTTAGAATTTGCGTATTTTTTTTCAAGAGTTGCACACTTTTTTCAAGATTCGTATGAACTTCTTGAGCAGAAAGTATGTGCATTCTGAAAACATTGCATGTGTAAATGTTGAGGTGGATTTTTTATTTTATTCATTCTGAGATGTACATTAACTCACATGGATGTGTTTGTGCTTTACTGCTAAAAGTAAAACCGATAGCAGTCATCCCCCCAGGCCTCTTTTATCATCTTCACCTTTCATCCGTGGTTATGATGGAAACATCTTCGAGCGGCGGTTGTTCTGTTGACACAGCTTTGTCCTTGTGTTTAATGGTTTCCTGCAGCAGATGTCAGCTGGCTGACACACATGAAGATCCATACGGCGCTTTTAAGAGTTCAGTCTGTCGTCTTTATGTTAGCTGTTGCTTGGAAACAGCAGCGTTTTCTGTGCTGATGAAAAGCATTAGAGGAAGACTTAATGACAGGTATGCAACCGTTCAGTGGTTAAAGGGGAGGCACCTTGAAATAAAACCACAAGATTAACTAGATTTACACAGGTGTTTCTTCTTCGTGTTCTTGGCTGAAAAACATGTATATAAAATAACATTACAGAATCCATATTCATCTTCTTTTAAAATATACATTTAAAAGAGAAGTAAGTCCACTTGACTTTAGATGTGAGATCAAATATTGTACCTGTATCTTTTCTAAATTACAGAAGTCTCTTCTGCTCATGAAGTCTGCATTTATTTGATAAAAAATACAGTAAAAACTGTGAAATACTATTACAATTTAGTTTCCTACTGTAATATATTGTAAAATGTAATTTATTGCTGTGATCAAAGCTGAATTTTCAGTGTCACACGATCCTTCAGAAATCACTCTAATATGCTGATTTGCTGCTCAAGAAACATTTCTGATTATTATCAGTGTTTAAAACCGTTGTGCTGCTTCATACTTTTGTGGAAACCATGGCACATTTTTTTCAGGATTCTTTGATGAATAAAGAAGTTAGAAGAAAAAAAAAGACTGACTAACTTTTTGGTATTTCCTTATCAAAAACTTACATTTCAAAATAAATTAAATGTATAATTAATCAATTTTAAAAAAGTATAAGACAAAGTGAGTAGTAACTGAAAAACCTCAAATGAAAGTTATTGTCCCTCACAATCATGCGTTACACATTGATGTGTTATAACTGTGGCTGAATATATTTACATTTTCTTTCATAACAAAAAAAGCTGTACTGGACTGAGTTACTAAAAGTGTGGATCCCACTTAAGGGATGTATTATACAGTATATCATGTGCCATATCTGACTGACATAGAGGTCAGAGAGGTTAAAGGTGAAGCATACCATTTCTGGCTCACTAGCAGCATTAAACAGAACTGCAAAAATAATGTTTTCCAACCCTATATGCTACTCTTCAGCCAAAGAATCACTGCACACTCACACATCGAGACAAATGACACACGTCATCTTTAAACGTTCTGGTCAGACTTCCTCACAAACGAGACAAAGTGCTTTCATGAGCATGTTTAACTGGCCACAAACAAGAAGTAAGAATACAATTCCTTTAACATGTAAAACATGGAAGTGGTAAAATACTGAGAAATTGTGCAAAAGGTGAACCGAGACGGAAGCCAGACGGTCGCATGAAAAAGTCCAGAGAGCTGTGGCCAGCATTAAATATCAAATCTCAAATCTGTTTTAAAGATATTTAGGAGAGTGGCAGTTGAATATTTATCACAATTTGATTTTATTGCACTAAAAAAAACAAAAAAAACAAAAACAAAAGCAAATCGATTTACTGCAAAAACCACATTTACAAACCATGAAAGACATTTGGTGCACATTAAGGAAGGTTATCAACCGAATGCTAATGGTTCACAGCAGCCTGGTTAGCATCCAATCGTTTCACAAGAAAACTGATATGCATATACAGAGTGTGCTTGATATATCAGAGCTTTCAGGTCCAGTGCATGACAAAAACACTGAAACAGCAGTCAGACAAACACTCACATACACACACACACGCGCACACACACACACACACACACACACACACACACACACACACACACACACACACACACACACACACACACACACACACACACACACACACACACACACACTGCTTCCTTTAAAGGGGTCATAGAAGAAATATCACCTTGATGCAAACATAGTGCAAAATGTAGCTCTCAACACTTTTTGATGAATCTATCCAAATGTGTCCAAATGCTCATGTTTATATACGAACAGGGCATTTACATCGTCTTAAAGGCACAGCACGGAAATATTGCAAACGAATTTCCCAAGGAGAAAAAATAAATAACAAATGCAAGATATGACCACTTTAAAGGATTCCCAAAATTATTCCTAGACATTCCAGACAGACGACTTTAAACAATGAAAACACACTGGGACGAATTCACAAAACATACTTAAGAATATAATGCTTCTTAACTTCAGAAAAAAAAAAAGTTTAGAATATTTTGTAAAAACTTCTTATGAATGTTATATTTTTTTCTTATTACAAACTTAAGAAGAAATAAAATTCTTGAAAATGTTTTTCTTTAGAAAAAAAAGAAGTTCTTAAAAACAAAACGTTGAGTGCTGAACTCCGATCAAGCCTGCGTCAATGACAATATTGTATGTGCTTTTTCAGATAAGAACAACATCTGCTTAAGATTTTTAAAATAATTTATTGCACTTTTTTTTAAACACAATTACAAACTTTTTTGAATTTTCATGGTTTTCAAGAACTACACATTTTTAAACATTATACAAATGTAGAATTTATCTGAACTACTTTCATGATGTTTTTCATGAATTGCACATTTTTTCAACATTAAAATTTATTTTTAGAATTTTTAGAATTCTTATGTACTTAGAATTTGCATTTTTTTTCATGAGTTGCACATTTTTTTAAGATTCTTAAGAACTTCTTAGAATTTATTATTAGAAGTTTTGTAAACTATTTCAGGAATTGCAAAATTTTTTTAACATTCTTATGTACTTTTTGAAATTTTTTCAAGAATTGCACTTTTTAACATTCTTATGAACTTAGAATTTATCATTAGTATGTTTGGATTTCTTCTCAAGAATTGCACATTTTTCAACATTCCTACAAACTTCTTAGAATTTATAAGAAGTTTTGTAACTTATTTTTCTTAAGATTTTTGTGAATCCAGCCCACTGTCATAGAGTTTGTGCATGTTTGTTACAATGATTAAATAAGCACCAAATCATAAGTGCTTAACCATCTAATCTTATAAAATTCCTCTAAACATCCGTTTCATACATGCTAGACTAACATGACAATAAAATCTGCGGATCTCAGGGAAATCTCATGTGCTTTTTGGCTGACAGATGCCTTTACGTTAAATATTACTGAGTATGAATATGAGGATCACAGACCCCAGCGCTGTCCTCCACAGAAAGAGCATTCAGTACAAATGCACAGGTCACGCGACATCCACCTGTCCTAACATAACCAACATATGCAGACATATCCAACAGGGTGAGGAAATGAAACACTAAAGCTTCGGTGTACTGAACATTCATCAGACGTCCCGCTGCACCAGTGCATTCTGGGAATGAGCCCCTGCATTTAACTGGGGAAGTGCATTTTTAGACAAAGTCTCACTGAGAAAAAAATAAATAAATGAAACATTAAACCAAAATACCTAATTAAATGACTAATAATTCATAATAACATCATCTTAATTAATAGTTTTTAAAATAATAAGAAATATTGGAAGTTGGCAGATACACTGTAAGTCTGCATTTAACATTGACACGCTACATATGATCACTGTATCTCTATACTGGAAAGCTATTTAGTAAAATAATAATAATTATAATAATAAAACATAAATATTTAAAAGGGGTGTTGTTTCTCTTCATACAGTATGTGTCCTTTGTTTCTGGCTTTTTTTCTTTTATAGAAAAATAAACCCTTTGATATCAAAATAACCTGTCAATAGTCTTTTGCTTTCCTATTGTGCATGATATAAAGCAAACGGCCATATCAAACAGGCCTGTTAGTCATATGCTAACCTTCTGCAAAAGTATTGTGAGCCGTTTAAATGCTATCTTTTACTACTGGCCTGTAAACATACTTGTGCAATTTCTACAGTAAACTGAACAGAACAGCAAAAACAGTGACAAAGCACAATCTTCGGACGTTTTTTGGTCGTCATCCATTGTTTGGACAAACCGTAGCGTCTACGCCACTAGATGCTCGGATCAATTCAGTTGCTCAGACTGAAATTCTGTTTGGTGTTGCAATAAATAACACACTTTACTTTCAGCTAGGAGTAAAGCAATCATGTCCACAAATATAATGTCGAAATCCTAGATGCCACAGAAAACAAATCTAAATTTACAAACGTTCTACCATTATTTACATTTAAATCCAACCCAACAATTCCTCTTTAAAGTAATAGAAACAGCCTCTGAAGAGGTTAATTTAGCACGTCAATGCCAGAGAATATTACAAAAATGGCCACATGCACACTGCAGGAGTTAGGAAGTGACAAGTGCTGTTATTTGTGGGAGTGAATCACATGTGTATGAATCACGAAGCTTGACTCAGACGGTCTTCATAATGTTACACTAGCTCAATGCATACTGAAAACCGTAAAAAGTATACACTTTATACTGACAAATGTTTATAAATATAGCATGTGAAAAAGATTACAATACTGCATTTCTGTCAAATGACAGAGAGTGGCATCCATAATATTATATAAATATAGAATTAAATCCAGTGTAAAATATCTTAAACTTCATCAACACTGACAATCCAAGTCCCTGGAATCAGTTGTTGTTCATTTTAGTATGGAGTCCAATCAAATTAATTAATTAATTAATACATTTTTTATTTTTTTCATTGTTTTTAAATAAAAATGCTTTCAATATTAAAATCATAATATCAATCAAGCATAGCACTGTGGGATACCATAATGCATGCAGTGTGCTCTGTATTATATTTTCAAAAAAAAATCATACTATTCACTATTTTTTGCTTGCAATATTAAGTCAGGAGGATTCTGATTGGCTGTCAATATTTTATTACGTATGAAACCGAAAATATTTATATATACAAAAATAGGAAAATATCATTTTGAAAGTTACTCCAAGGATGATATTGTGCTATTCTCACAAAATTACCATTCATTATATTTTTACGTAATTTATGCTTTTGGATTTTTATATTTTGACAATGAATTGGAATAGAAACTTAACTAAACAATTAAAATGCATGTAAAAAAATGCCTTTGTAAATGCCAATTTAAATATTTATAAACGACTCCGCTTTTATTTGACTGTTGAATATTAATTAAATTCATTTAAATAGTTAAATTCAATTTGAATTCAATTTTATTCAATTCAATAAAAAAACTGGGACCCCCTCGAATATTAGATGGATCATCTCAAGGGTCTATCCCTTTAATAGATTCATTTCAATTGATTATTAAATAAACTTTCAGTGTTCCGTTTTCGACTAAATGAAAAACTAAATTTGGTATCATGCTTTCTCTAAATAATTCATTTTGGTGCATAACTAATAGTTATTTTGCGTGTGAATGGGCCTTTAGTTATTTTTGACATTCCACATCGTAATTAATTTCCAAGCTAAATGAAATATGACATGCATGCAGCTTTGAATATGACATGAAAATTTAGTCGTCACTTAGGTTGAATTTGAATGCAGTTGTCACTGTATTTAGCAGTGTGCATGTGGCCTAGCAGAACAGATGATAGCACTTAGTCAAGACAAAATGAGCGGAAAGTGTCTGCATTTGTGGGACATTGTGATTCACAAACACTGTCGTGACACACTGTGACTGGATACGGCTGCTGAAACACTCACCATGGCATGAGCTGGGTTTCTGGGTTCACTGTAGCATGATCTGACACATCACATTTGAGGAGAAGCAAGAATAGCGTCCTGCATACGTTAAGCACTGGTGATACTTCACAAGGAGCATCTGACACTGGACCATATGAACTGCTGGTTACAGCACACACAAACCGCTTTACACACTCAAAGCAAATGTAGGGCGCATTCACTGATGCATTACATAAATTCATTTTGGAATATCCTGGTGTATACTGGCATATACCCCAAATGAAACCATAAACAATCAAAAACATCCAAAATAAAACCAAAAAAAAACCTTAAACATCCTTTGTAGGACCATGTGGCTTTCCAGTCTGGTAACACAAGCTTGGGACAGAAGACATTGAGTGCAATACAGCCAGAGGAAGAGGACAAGCAAGCTGTTTTTTTGCGGCGATTGAGACCATGAGGTCAAAAAAGGAGGTTGCACACCTGTGCTGCTATTGCTCATGTTCTTTTATTGTCCCGCTGCAGTCCTGCTCTGTTTATGGCACTTCAAGACTTCACATCGTCCTGTTCTGGATCGGACTGCAGTTCAATGTCGGACAGGACGAGCTCCACTGGCATGATGAGTGAGGTGTCTGAATCAGTGCTCATGGACGGCTGGTGCTCACCTGAAACAACATAAAACATTCAGGACGTATGTGAGGACCAGTGCTATTTTAACACCAAACCTGGTGCGAGCCGTTGTTTTTGAATCAGAATGAAAACGTTAACAAGATTCGTATGGAAGCTTGTTTCTGCCATTGAATAAAAAATTTAAATTACAATTGTGCAATTGAAATGGTGCGATATAAATGAGCAATTTTGAGAAAAAAAGTCTGAAATTGCGAGATATGAGCACATAATTGAGAAAAAGTCAGAATTGCAAGATCTAAACTCATAATTGCAAGATATGAACTCGCAAGTTTAACAAAAAGTCAGAATTGCGAAATATAAACCTAGAATTGTGCTATGAACTTGGAATTTTGGGAAAAAGTCCAAACTGCAAAATATCAACTCAGAATTGCGATATTAATTATTTTAGATAAGAAAAAAAATAAGAATTGTGAGATAAAAACTCAATTTTGAGAAAAAGTCAGAATTGCAAGATATAAACTCAGAATTGCAAGATATATACTCGTTACAAAAAAGTCAGAATAACGAGATATAAAACTCAGAATTGCGAGAAAAGAACATGCAATTTTGACAAAAAGTAAAAAATGCAAGATTTATATTTATTCGCAATTTTGAGAAAAAAGTCAGAATCGCGAGATATAAACCCAGAATTGAGAAAAAGTCAGAATTGAAAGATATAAACTCAAAATTGTGAGATATGAACTCGCAAGTTTGAGAAAAAAAAGTCAGAATTGTGAGATATAAACTCGCAATTTAACCCTTATGCGTTGTTGGGGACGTTTTCGTCCACTAGGGGGTGAAGTTGAGTCTTATTTTGGCCACAACTTTCCCTGTGTTTCAGCAAATGGAATGATTTTTGGTGACAAATCTTATTTTTACACATATTTTGGGAAAATGCTTTGAAAATTTTCAAAAACTCAAAAATACACTTTGGGCAAATTCACACATGCATAAATCTATTAATCAACCTCAATCCTGATCAAAACTACCAAATGTTTAAAAAAAATCTTTAATTACCAAGTTCATAAATGATGTCACTGATTTGGGAAAAAAAACACACAAAATGACTTATTTTCAATATAAAAAGTGATTGTGGACTATTTTTTTTTTTTTTTTACCTTTTATCACAGTCTTGGGCATGTCAAAGATTAGTAACAACTTTGGCTTTGATGCATTGATGCATTGTTGTTTTTGTGCAGCATTAGATGTTAATTTATTCTCCCTCACTTATTGTTCGTGGCTGTTTTTGCCCCATTGACTTCCATTATAACGACATTTTTTGATTGCAAAGCCATGACACCATATAATCATGCATTCTTGATTGTTGGTGGTTTTCCCTGTTGGGAAGAGGTAAATGTTTTTTTATTTTTTTACAGTTGATCACTAGGTGGGACCATTAACCCTTTAGATAGGCCTGTGCAAAAAAAGCTTAGTTTCTGGCTTGTGTATGGAGTTATATGGAGTATAACAGCAAATTATAGTGTGTGTGTGTGTGTGTGTGTGAGAGAGAGAGAGAGAGAGAGAGAAAAAGAGAGAGTGTGAGAGAGACCTTTGTGCACTTACCTTGATGTATCTGAAAAAAATCTAAATATGCACCTCAGCTCTCAGAACTACATGGAGTAAGCAAAAACAAACTAAGTGTACTTATGCACCTGCTGCCCTATCTAAAGGGTTAATGGTCCCACCTAGTGATCAACTGTAAAAAATAAAATTTACCTCTTCCCAACAGGGAAAACCACCAACCACCAAGAATGCATGATTTTATGGTGGCATGGCTTTGCAATCAAAAAATGTAATTATAATGGAAGTCAATGGGGCAAAAACAGCCACGAACAATAAATGAGGGATAAAAAAAATAAAATCTAATGCTGCACAAAAACTAAAAATGCATCAAAGCCAATGTTGTTACTAATCTTCGACATGCCCAAGACTGTGATAAAAGGTAAAAAAAATATCCAGCCACAATTACTTTTATATTGAAAATAAGTCATTTTGTTTGTTTTTTTCCCCCCAAATCAGTGACATCATTTATGAACTTGGCAATTAAAGAGTTAAAATCTTGGATTTTTTTTAAACATTTGGTAGTTTTGATCAGGACTGGGGTTGATTAATAGATTTATGCAAAAAAAAAAATTGAAAAAAAAAAAATTATCTGATACATTTTTACAGCAGTTTAATTTAGTGGATGTTTTCATCAAAAAAAAAAAAAAGTCAGAATAATGAGATGTAAACTCAAAATTACCAGAAAGGAATGCGTCATTTTAAAATAATATTCAAATTTGCAATATTTAAATTAAGAATAGTGAGATATGAACTCACAATTTTGAGAAAAAAGTCTGAATTGCGAGATATGAACTCAGAATTGCAAGATATAAACTCGCAATTAAAAAAAGTCAGAATAACGAGATATAAACTCAGAATGTCTGGAGTTTGACAGGCTTATTTACAGTGAGTGGCAGCAGACCAAAGTAACAAATCTAGTCTCCTAAGCTAACCAAAGGCCTGATATGGGCTACAGAAGCAGCACAGGATCAGAGAAGAGCTGCGATGGAGAACCAGGACAGGCTGTGCTTTTATTTGCTGCCGGTACCAAAAAATGACCTAAATATGTGAGAGCTGAAAGTAGATCACATGCAAGAACTGAATAATAGATCACTGAAACGGACTAAAATAATCAAATCCACATTCAAGAGATGGTGTACTGTAGGTCAATGTGAGAGACGGGAATTTCACGCTGGAACTACAATTCCTTTTATATTTGTTCTTTCTAAGCATTTCTTATACAGATCCTTGCATTATATGGAAAAATGTCTTTATTAGGATAATAATTCCAATTTAATTGATTCCTCTTTTGAGTTTCATTTTATACAGTAAACGAAAACCCTACTGAAATAAGAAAGTGAAGGTCCATATATTGTTCCCACTTTTCTGAAACAATGAATTTCTATACAACTGTAAGGACGTTTAAAATTAATTTTACAAAGACTACACTCAGAAATAGCAATTCTTCAACCAGAAAAATATATATTCAATATTCAATATGAAAATGACCATTGATTGCATGAACTCCAGCCCTGGAAATCACCATTTTAAAATTTCCTACTGAAAATTCAGCTTTGCATAAAAATAAAAAATACAAATAAAATAATTAAATATTAATTAAAAAATTAAATTTCAACATATATTTATATAGAAAAATTGTAAAATTATTTAAAAGTTTTTTAAAACTGTAATAATATTGCACAATATAAAATAAATAAATGCAGCCTTGGTGAGAAAAGGGACTTTTGAAAACTAATTAATATCTTATTGACTCCAAACATTTGCATGTCAGCATGATAGTTATTCAGTATTCATAAATTATTTAGATGTTATACAATACTTTTATTTTTCTTATTTTCATAAAATACCTTGAGAAAAACTAAACTACTTTCCCCAACAAAAGGTTTATGTCAAGACAAGTTGTTTTCTTGATAATGCATAGACTTGTGTATTGCGAGTCTCATGACAGTTCATCCATACTCACTGCTGGCGATGTGGCGGCTCTCTCCAACCTGCGGGAAGGCATCCATCTCATGGTAAATGTGTGACAGGCCTATTGTTCTGACAGCTGGGTCCAGGACCACCGAGCTCTCGCCCACTGAGACCTCACTAGCGCCCGTCAAAGGGTTGGTGGGCGGCCCGCTGACAGACATCTCATAATCAGGAGGGCTGTCATCAGAACAGTCTGTATTGGGCTGTTCGAATGGCAAATTACAGTGTCATTAAAGAGCAAAACACAAGGTTACATGTAAGTCTCATGGACAGAGTAGCTTCTACTTTTACCGGGATGCCCAGGGCCTTTAGGATGTTCATTTTGCACATGGGACAGGTTCTGTGGTCCTGTAGCCAAGGGTCTACACAATTCTTATGGAAGACATGACTGACAACAACAACACCACAGTGACATTAAACAGTCAGAGACACATTTTACACGCCAAAAAAACCCCTCTCTAAACATTTTAATTAAAATTTTAATGCATTTTAACCAAATTAATATGGACACTGTATTGGCTATTTTAGCAAATAAATAAAAGAAAAGAAGTGATGCTGCACAATTGGGAAAAACGTTTAAAGTTTGACTTTCACAGATTAAAACTGAATGGCTTTAAAGGAAGAGCTCATTTAGTTCAAAAGTTTTAGGTTGAACTTCAATACGACGCTAATGATGAATTCCTTCCAGTTTTAAGCCTTCTATTTCTCTGAGAATCCGAATTCGTCATTTCAAACTACTTTGCTGATGTCTTGTAATGTCTGTGTGAAATCTTACCGACACGGCAGTATCCTGACAACATCATTAGGTTTGTAGTCTTCAATACACACAGCGCAGTTATCAAAGTCCGACTCGGTTTCCTAGAAACAGCGGGTTGATAAATAATGTTGTGAAAAACCACACGTGGGCGACTGTATGTGTACACTTCCATGAGATCTCCATTAGAGCTAAAGCAGCAGACAGGAACTTACAGTCATAAAACACACATAATGAGATTGAATCACCAGTCAGACTACAAATATCACACATTTTGATCGCTTATATATTTTCTTATTCAAAAGTGACACTTGCAATAAGAATTTAGAATCAGAACAACGTCAGTATGATTTTTTGTTTTGCAAGAAATGAATACTTTTATACAGCAAGGATAAATTCAATTAAATATGATGGATTTCAAATTTGTAGCTTTCTTTTCATTAAAGGATTTAAAAAATGCATCACAGTTTACACAAAAATATGAAAAAGCATGATTTTTCGTCAGACCTATGGGATTACTCCTTTGAGTATCTTGCTCAAAACATTTCACAGTAACACTCAAATACCAAGACATCGGCCAAAAAAAACCACAAGACGAACCGAACCTTGTCACCCTTCCTGATGGTCCGCACTTGTAACTTGCTTATGGCCTTTTTTGCAGCATCGCCCAATCGCCTCTGCAAAAGACAAGAAGCATGCTGCACTGAAATTTCTGATTGCTGATTTTTCTTTGCTCTGTTAATGCATGCTGTGTAAAATACAAGTGTGACTGTATACGGCACCTGGTTGTGGTCGCGTGCGTTTGCGTAGCGGAAGCGCTGGATGTAGTAGAAGACCAGCCAGGCCAGAGAGATGATCATCAGGACGATGAAGGAGATGGAGACGAACACCACAGAGGTGCGGCTGACGTACTTCTGCAGGTTGCGCGTGCCGATGGTGATGTGCATGGCCACGGTTATGTTCTTCTCCAGCAGGGCCACGATCTCACGACCTTTGGGCTCAGGAATCATGATTGCCACCACATCGCCGGTACCTAAACCAATGATGATGGGTTCAATTCTCAAACGAGTGACGCAGATGACATTTTGTGTGTTATTAAGAGTATTTCCTAAAAATAATGCTTAAAGGTGCTGTAAGTAAGATTTTGACTCATGAAAATACCATAATATGTTTGCAGACATTTAAGAAACATTTAAGTTAACATACTGGTTTATCTGAAAAACAAAACTACACACACATATACTCCCCTTAAAAAATGTGTCCCCGGAATAACGTCGTTGTTTGTTTTGGTTTGTAAAACCCACCCACTGCCAGTTGTATTTTGGCACCACGGGTTGCCAGTTGGCGGAAAAAATCTGGCAACCTGCGTGTCGTCAAAAAACCCTCTCCAATTGGTGTCCTTAATCTGGCAACCTGCGTGTGTGTCAAGTCTGAAGAGGAGGGGCCGGTTAAAAAACCCTCTCCAATATTTTGAATTTGGAATGCAATACCTAGTTCAACCACTCGGTGTCAATCCTACATACAGCACCTTTAATATTTAATAAATCCTGATATTTTCAAGTGATATTATTTCAAGATGTTGTTTTAGCATTATTCATATATTATTGAAGTATTTTTATATTATATTTTTAAATATTAATATTTTCAGTTAGTATTTATTTTATATCTTCAGTTTTAATTTTAATTTTAAGGCTTTTATGTGTATAATTTTTTTTAATACACAAATTCCTTTATTATTTTAATATCTGTTTTAGCTTTCGTCACTTTAATACTTCAACTTCTTTTATTGCACTTAGTTGCCTAGAACACATTTAATTTTTTTTTTTTTTTTAACTTTTTGTGTTTAAGTCTATCATTTATATTTTATTTTATTTCAGCTTTATTTCAGTTAACAAAAATTATTTTTAATAATCAGGCTTCTTTTTAAAAAACTTACAAAGAAACAAACTAAAGAAAAACAGGTACAAATAGGAGAATTTTAATATAGTTCAAAAACAGTCCTCCTGAAAAAAAAATGAATGAATGAATAAATAAATAAATAAATAAATAAAAATATTAATAAATGAATACTACTTAGACTACTACATTAAGAATCAGTGAATGAATGATTAAATAAATAAAGTATGTCTGTCTGTCAAATATCAGTTTTTCCAAAAAAAAAAAAAAAAAAAAAAAGTTAAACTGCACTAGATTTTCGTAATAGTTATAGTAATAACATTCTGGACTCTGAACTTTCACTTTGTATCTGAGAAAGCCAGTCACGTCATCCTCAAAATCAGCACAAGCTGGACTGAGTTGTAATGCAGCCAGATGGTGCATTTGAGTAAAGCATGATAAAAATTAACATCTTACGTCTGACCTGAAGAATTCAAGCACATTCAGATGGGATGAACTCTGACATGCTTGCAGTGAGTTTCCCACAACAGCAGCACCATTTCAGATCTCTGATTCCCACAGCAACAACAACACTGTAAAACCCCAGGCCAATGTCTGGTCCCACCTCATGCTCACTCCATTACTCATTGTCAACAAAGAAACCAAAAATAAAACTATAAAGAATGCACTTGATAAGTGCTGCAAAGCTGCACTGGTGCTGATGAATTGCTGTGCTGCTGAGGTCAGGATACAGTGATTAATGTTAATCAACACTTTTATGGAGCTTCATTAAAAACAACATGACAGCAGCAGGTCAGAGGTCAAAACTACAGTATGCATGAATGTATTCAGTGTCAGACCTTAAATGATATACATTAGAGGCTAAATAGGGAGGTTAAATGGATAGTTCACCCAAAAAATGAAAATTCTGTCATCATTTACTCACCCTCAAGTTGTTCCAATCTGCGTTAATCACAAAATAAATTTAAGCAAAAAATAAAATGATAGTAAACATTAAAGAATTGGAACAACCTGAACAATAGAAGCAATGACTCAAAATTCTTCAAAATATCCTCTTTTGTGATCAGTATTGGAACAACCTGAAGGCGAGTAAATAATTACATACTGTTTATTTTTGGATGAACTATGCCCAAAAGGTTTCTTCAACTACTTGGCATTAACACACCATCTTTATCTCTTTTAGTAGAACTTCCCTGTATAAAATATCTAATCAAACCATCACTAAATGAACTGGTTGTCTAATAAACCTGGCAATGCATATTCCAAAAATTGTTGGCTTTTTGAGTAAATGCATTTGTTTTGTAATTTGTATTTATTTATTGCGAATATGTACAGAATTATTGAGTTGTAATGTAAGCATAGCAATAAACATACTCATTTCATTTTGAGAGAACTTTAATGCCTATTATCCAGCATTGTTTATTTCAGAGCTAAAATACAGTTTACAAGACTCATGTAGTGATGAATAAATGATGACAGAAAAATGTATTGGTGAACTGTCCCGGTAACACTGGAAAAAACACAGCAGCTTTAACCATCATGTGCAGAAAAATCTGTCTGGATTATGTTGCTCTTGCCCTGCCTGACTGACTGCTAGTACTCAAAAACCACAAAGAATTCATGAAACAAAGGGTCAAGGGGCAAGAAACAGTGGGGAACTGAGAGAGACAGAATGAACAACGGGAACTCTTGATCAGACACAACAGCACGTCCTGACCGTGAGTTCTGCAAATGCAAAATGACTCCCACTAATGTTACCAAACCAAAACACGCTCAGACAAGATCTTTGAGAATGAATACTGAATAGTTCACCCACTAATGCAAATTAATTGAAAAATCACTCACTCTCGGGCCATCCAAGATGCAGATGAGTTTGTTTCTTTGGAAAATGTAGCATTCCATTACTTGCTCACCATTGGATCCTCTGCAGTGAATGGGTGCCGTCAGAATGAGAGTCCAAACAGCAGATAAAAACATCACAATACTTCATGAGTAATCCATAATAATGCTTCCTCCAGTGAAAAAGTCCATCCCCTGTTACTCTCTCACATCAAAATCCACCAACATATTTGTTGAAAACTGTTTTGGCTTGTAAACAGTGACGATATGACTTTTTCAATGGAGAAAGCAATATTATGCATAAAGAACTCGTATTTTTCCGGAAGCAATGATGGACTGGAGTGGTCTCAAATACTTGTGGATTACTGTGATGTTTTTATCAGCTGTTTGGACTCTCATTCTGACGGCACCCATTCACTGCAGAGCATCCATTGGTGAGCAATGCAATGCTGAATTTCTGTTCCAAAGAAGAAACTAACTTATCTATATCTTAAACATAAAAAAGATTTTAAAATTAAAAAGATTTTGAGAAAAAAAGATCTACACTCACAATAATAAAAAAAAAAAAAAAAAAAAAAAACAAATATGCAAAAAAAAAAGCCTCACTTTCTTCATACAAAATATATTTTTTGGGTTGCATTGTGACCTGGACATGTTTTTGTGATTGCTGAGAAAACACAAAACAAACATGAAGTTACCCGCAGTGACTGCAAACGCATTGAGTAACGATGCTGCAACTCAAGTAATAAACATAATACTTGGTTGCTTCAGAGTTAGTCAAGACAACAATCACAGAAAATATGTGTGTAGACACAACACATTTTGATCCTTGTAATAATATGAATCATACAAGTATGAGAGAAGTGTGGACAGTTGTGAAATGTCCGGAAAGTCCGTGCAGGAAAGTGGGATGTTGGGAATGTCAATAATGTGCAATAATATGCCTTGTTTTTAGCATGAGAGTTTTGCTTTTTTATGCATTACAACAATGTAATTTATTGCTGTGAAAACAATGTTAAAAAGCAATACATAAAGTAACTGAGTCTTATTGTAAAGTATAACAACATTATTATTTTTTTTTGGTGTGAAATATAATGCAATATGAAAATATTGATCCAAAGATGCAAAGAAGGCTTGATACTTTGTAACGTATGCAAATAGACCATGCAAATCTCAAGAGTTTAATGGGCTTTTCACATCAGGATACAGCGCATCATAAATATTAACTATTAATAGTGCAAACAAACTGTGCAAAAATCACACGTTGGTGCATTGATGTGATGTCCTTGTTATTACATTAAAGGAATAGTTCATTCAAAAAGCAATTCGGTCATTATTTATTCACCCAAATAACAATCAATAAAAGTTTCTTTATAGTTCAACTAAAAATGATAATTCTGTCATCATTTGCTCACCCTCGAGTTGTTCCAAACCTGTATGCATTTCCAACTTCTGTTGAACACAGAAGGCAATGTTTTGAAGAATTACTAAAACCAAACAGCTAACATTAGCCAACTAACATCAT